>NC_136484.1:134683003-134755503 GCF_053919585.1 Euprymna scolopes
ACATATTATATATATATTATATACATATTATATATTATATATATATATAATATTGATCTATCATGTATATATATTATATATATATTATATATATTATATATATATTATATATATTATATATATTATATATATATTATATATATATTATATATTATATATATATATTATAATATATATATTATAATATATTATATATATATATTATAATATATTATAATATATTATATAGTTATTATAATATATTATATATATATTATAATATATTATATTTATATTATATATGTTTAAAAAGGAAGTGTCCTCTATAGTATCAGATCTGACCGAATGGTTAATTGTAGGCATAGACCAATTCAGACCATCAAAAAAATTCCAACAAAAACCTAACAGCCAGCCATGGTTCTCCCCAGAATGTGCTGCTGCTATCGCGCACAGAAATCACTTTTTCCATAACTACCAACGTAATAGATTCACTGAGACTAAAGCTGCTTTAAGGACTGCCAGCAACCACTGTAAAAGAGTAATAAAAAAATGCAAGAGAACTATATGCCCAGTCTGTTAAATCCAAGGTAGCTGATCAGCGGCTTGGTTCCCACCAGTTTTGGCAAATAACAAATAGGATCCTGAACAGAAGTGTGCGTTCTATCCCAACCATTATCAATGGACCAGAGGTTATCTCGTCAGCGTCAGACAAGGCCAAACTATTTGCAAAGAACTTTGCAGCTAATTCTACCCTATGCGACGAAGGCCATCAACTCCCCATATTTCCTCCTATAACACAGAACAAGCTAGGTAATATACAAATATCCGTGCATGAGGTCGCCAAGCTAATAAAAAACCTAGATTCCAGTAAAGCAACTGGCCCTGATGGCGTCCCAATTATAGTGTTAAAAAAGCGTCAACCAGAACTTGCTCCCATACTTACGAAACTATTTAAGCGCTGCCTTAAGGAGAAGTGCTTTCCGACCCCCTGGAAGACCTTATCAGTTTGCCCTGTATTTAAGAATTCAGGTGATAAGTCATCTCCCTCTCAATACAGACCAATAAGTCTCCTGTGTGTTATGAGTAAGTTACTGGAATCAATATTAAATAGAGAAATAGTCAACCACCTCAGCAGAAACAACCTTCTTAGTGACACACAATATGGTTTCCGCTCTGCAAGATCTACTGCAGATGTGCTGACGGTTATATCCCACAGGATTAGTTAATCTCTTGACAAAGGCTTCCTTTCTAGAGCAATTGCTCTTGACATATCAAAGGCCTTTGACAAAGTATGGCATAAGGGTCTACTTCACAAGATTTCCAGCTACGGTATAACTGGAAATGTTTTCTCAATCATTAAATCATTTCTCTCCGATAGGCTCATAAGAGTAGTGGTCGATGGACAAAAATCGGAGGCCTGCAATATAAATGCTGGAGTCCCTCAGGGGTCAATCCTGGACCCAACTCTCTTCCTGATCTACATCAATGACCTCCCTAAACACATACTTAAATCATTCGTTGACATCCATGCTGATGACATGACCATCTACGGCAACACATCAAAGGCTGTAAATGACGAAGTTCTCTCGGATTCTCTCTCCTCTGATCACGAGCGCGTGGTTCAGTGGGGGAAGATGTGGCTAGTTACCTTTAATGCATCTAAAACCAAACTCCTATCCTTACATCATCAACGCTTTGATCCCCAGCTGGCATCAATTGTGATGGATGGCTCTCGTCTGGGTGAGGCCCCGTGTTTTGACAAGCTTCTGGGTTTGACCTTTACTCCTGATCTGAAATGGAACACGTACATCAAGTCTGTTGCCAAGGTCGCTGGAAAGATGGTGGGATCCTTCTACCGCTCCAGAAGATATCTCACTACTGATGCAATTCTCTATCTATATAAAAGCCAAGTACGGCCAAGGATGGAATACTGTTGCCATATCTGGGCAGGAGCTGCCAAAAACAGCCTATCATGCCTTGACAGAGTACAAAATAGACTTCGTGGTTTAGTGGGGGATGCCCTTTTCTCTACCCTGCAACCCCTCTCCCACTGAAGAGACGTTGCGAGCCTATCCTTGTTTTATCGTTATATTCATGGCAGGTGCTCGTCTGAACTCCAATCCCTGGTCCCCCCTCGCCAAACTTTCACGAAAATCACCCGTCTAGCTGAATCCACTGTGAAAAATTTCCCCCACTCTATATCTGTGCCTAAATCAAAACGCGGATTTCATGAGCAAAGCTTCTTTCTTAGAACTGCACGCCTGTGGAACTCTGTTCCGTCTGCCTGCTTCCCTCCGGACTACAACTTGGATGTCTTCAAGTCTAATGTTAACAAATTCCTAATGAACCGCCCCCCTAATTAAACACTTCATAAAATCTCCTCACTAACGTGATGTACTTGCAATAACCCTTATCCCTGAGTGGCTTCCGGGCCTTGATAAGTGGTGTTCACTGTGTAAAAAAAAAAATATATATATATTATATATATATTTTAATATATTATATATTATAATATATTCTATATATATTATATATATATTATACATATATATTTTATATATATACATTATATATATATATATATATATATATATTATATATATTATATCTATATTATATATATATTAGATATATATATATATATTATTTATTTTATATAAATTATACATTATATATACATTATATATAAATTAGTTATATATATATATGTTATAAAGATAGAGTATATATTATATATTTTATATATATATTGTATATATTTTATATATATATAATATATATATATTATATGTATATTATATATATTATACATATATATATCATACATATATATTATATATAATGTACATATATTTTATATTATATATTATACATATATTATATATTGTATACATATATATATTATACACACATATATATATATATTATACATATATATTCTATCTATATTATATATATATTATATATATTAAATATATATATATTATATATATTATATATATATAATATATATTATATATATATTTATATATATTATATATACTTTATATTTATATATATTGTATACTTATATATATATATTGTATACTTATATATAATATATATTCATGTATATTATGTATATTATATATTTATGTATATTATATATATTATATATTTATGTATATTATATATTTATGTATATTATATATTTATGTATATTATATATATTATATATTTATATATATATTATATATTTATATATATTGTATATTTATATATATTGTATATTTATATATATTATATATTTATATATATTGTATATTTATATATATTGTATATTTATATATATTATATATTTATATATATTGTATATCAATATATATTATATATCAATATATTTTATATCAATATATATTATATATTTATATTTATTATATATCAATATATTTTATATCAATATATAATGTATATTAATATATTATATATTAATATATATTCTATATTAATATATAATATATATTAATATCTATTATATATTTCATATATATTGTATATTTATATCTATTATATATATATTGTATATTAATATCTATTATATATATATTATATATATATATATATATATATATATATATATAAACAGAAGTACCCGTCGTTGACTTGGTTTAAATACAGCCCACAGAAATGGTTTGTTTTTGATGAAATATGATCGGTTATGGAAAGGAGGGGGTTGTAAAGATATTGGTTTAGTATACTCAAAAAGTTTATCCTAAGCTAAATATGAGGAAAGAATAGATCATATAATACTTTTTATATTAACTTTGCTTCCATTCCTAGACAAGAGTGACCCACAAAATAATGTTTCCTTACGAACTGAAAATGTTATATATATATAATAATAGAAATATATAAGAAATAAATGTTATTATCGTCAATGAAAATGACTTTTATTGTAGAAAAGTTCATTGGTTTGTATTTTTAAGTAGGTATTAAAAAAAATATTTACGAACCGGTTTAAGAAAAAAATTAAAATGGCAGCGACTTTGAAATGGAGAGCCCGTTTTCCATTTAAAGGAGGTCACCTGAGCATTTTGTGTTTACAATTTAAGAGAGTTCCGTCAACGTAAGGAATATTATTACCATATTTTAATGTTTTCCTTTATTTTATGTTTGTGGAATATTCGATTATGGCATGTGTAGTTTATATAAAACTTCATTTAATTAGTGGTTATTATTTTAGTATATTTTTTAAACAGTAACCTAACTCACAAGGGCGGAGTCTCAGCAAGATTCAATTTTTCCAAGTCCAAAGTTTTTCTTGCTACCTTAATTTTGACACACCAAATCAATGTGTCCTGTGCACATGCGAGTAAACATTTTCATTACATGAATGTTATATGGAGACCATATTAAAATATTAGTTTTATACATCATAAATCATATCCACAAGGAATATCTATATTTCAAAGAGAATCGTATGTGGAGATAACTATTAAATTCGATAAGTCAATAATTAAACAGAAAAATATATTAAGCTGTATAGTTATTTTGGAGTACAATTTGTGGTAATGTCCTTAACATTGTCAATGTACTAACGTACATCATTTTACAAACTGGTGTTATCTATGAACATTTTTTATAAATACGATTTTTGTACCCATATGCGTACTCATACCAATAACATGTACGTTAACCAGCATTTATTAAGAAAAAAACACTTTTTCCTATATCAGTGGAATATTCGTGCAGAGGATGTTTCGCTTGTTATTAGACTTTTCTCCTCTCCGATTGATATATGGTTCGATTCAGATCTTCCACACATCACCACTTTCTTCTGGAGGGATTATGGTTTATTTTCGATATTTTAATTTTCCTTACAGCGAATGGCGATAGGTCTGTTCGAAACTATTTTTCTCTTAGATAGAATACCGCCTTCATGGAGCTGGTTTTTCGCATCTCTCGTGTAACTTTTAACTGCATTGGGTAGCAATTGCACATTATCGTTTCCGCTACCTATATACGTTATTACCAATTCTAAACATACAAACACACTGGTTAGTCATTGCTGCTATGACTGATTTTCATCCTTTCTGTAAAATGACCGATTTTCATCATTCCTCTAAAATGACTGCTTTGCCAGCCGTATTCATCTCAGTCGAAGATACGTCCTTGGAATCATTCTGATAGATTGACTGCCTATTCAGGCCATCGACCTTCTTATCTTGGAGTGAAGTATGCTACTGTTAACTCCTAGGATGTACCTGCTCACATGTGTTACTTTCTTTTAAAAATATTGTTTAGTCCATTGATAATCACCTGAGACACTCCTACCGGCAGATTTGATGGTGCTGTTCATGATAATTTTATAGAATCAGGGTGGAGTCTTTCTCGTGCGCTGAATATTTCAGAACTTGCTGTTTTGTGTGGCATCTTAATGGTGATATAATGAATTAAATAGTCTCTTTCTAAATCTGCCATTTCAAACAAGCAGATTGACTTCCTAGAGAAATTAACATTATGAATTAAGAAAACCTGAAATGTATGCACAAATAGGCATCGAAATGTAGAATTAATTTTGCAATCTGGATCAAGTAATATGTACTACTAGCTCAAACAACAATAAGAATACACATTCTTAGAAATCTGCCGCTATCTACTTTTGTTCTCAAATCAACACCACCTTCGCCTTCTTCTGCATTCTTGCTATTACACAGCAAATATCAGTCCTAATTAATACTCTTCACCAAAGATATATCAAAACTCGAGAAATCAACTCTGTATATTGCAGAACCTTCAAAATATTTTTCACTTGTCATTGCTTTCTCGAGAAACGGAGTTTGATTTTGTTCTATTTCCCCCTCGATATTACATTTATACACTATCGATCAATCTATCAAAACGACACCTAGTTACTCTTTCACGATCTAAACCTGGCGTCCCCGCGCAACACAAATGTTGAGAAACAATCTACGTTTCATTGGACAAAGTATATATATATTAATACGATAGCGTGTGTGTTATTTTTGTGTCACGCTTAAATCCGAGTCGTTTTATTTTTATGGAATTTCATTTCTTGTAATAAATAATTTTACAAAGAATCTATATATTAATACGATAGCGTGCATCTAATTTTTCGTGTCATGCTTACATATAGGTTCTTAAATTGTTATAGGCTTCCATTTCTTGTAAGAAATAATTTTACAAACAATTCTATGTTTTGGTTTCAGTTTCGATTCAAGCTGATGCATCCAAGTCATGTAAATAGATATTTGTTTTTTTGAAATCGCAACTTTATAATATATAGGAATCGATATAACATTAACTCTATAATAATATATACGAAATCTGCAAGAATTAAAATATATTTCAGCATACTTTACAACCCAGTTACGTCGGGCATCTCTTTAGCTTGGATAAATACTTTCGCAGTTTTAAGAAAAGAGCTACCATAATATCAGAGCGTCTCTATTTACGCTGAACATCTACAGAATGTCAACATCAATATATTATATATGAATGTTTTTCCTGTAGAATTTCCACAGGTCCCGCTAGTATTACTTAATTAATGTCTTAAGCAGAGATGGTTCAATTTAATGCTTAGCGCGTGTCATCTAAGTACATTTCCTTTACACTTAACTGAAATAAATAAGCGAATTTACAAAGACTAGTAGCGAAAAATCAAGTTTACAATATTAATATAGTTCTTTTTCTATATAAATTTATAAAAAAAAAACCGGGAGCAAGTCGTTTATCAAAGTTTATGCAGGACAATTAATAGCAAAGCGACAGATGTGAAACTGTTAAAAAAAAAATCCAAAATAAAAATTATCTCGTCAAGCCATTCATCAGCTTTGTCAGAGCAGTGGACATCTTTGTTTTTCATTTAATGTTTTAAAACTCAATCAACGAAACTTCTTATCGTAACACGAATCTCAACAGTTTCTCACACACTCACTTTATACATGACATGCATACTAGCTAACTACTCGGATGGTTTCATGTTATCGTACCTTTCTTACACGAATTCATCGCGTGAGGCATTACGATTGCGGAATGCATCAATGAGGTGCATGGCCAGTAAAAAAAAAACAAGATATCTTAAAAACCCTATGAGTTTTGTTTGATTGCTTATTTGTTTGTTTCTTCTTGTGCACTCTGGATGATATAATAATTTTGTGAGCGATCTACTAAGATATGTGACGATGACGTCATCTTTATAAAAATGCAAGTAAATTCCCAAACCATGACGAATCCTAGGTATTTTTTTTTTAAATTTCTAAACATTTAATTAGATTCATATTGTGTTTTTAATGTTTCACATAATTGTAAACACCCTCGTATTGCCTGCATATATTTGACAAATTTAAAAATACACTTGTGGCATATTACACTAATAGATGAATTAGTTCGTCATTAGTTGACAAAATGCTATTTGGAATTTGTATAAACAAATGTAAAATATTTAGCGAGTGGTACGCAGAATAAGGCAATGTCGGAACAGGATAGCCAACAAAACCCTTTCATATGTCAAGCAGGGGCTTCTAAACATTAATAGTACTATTAACAAAATTATTTTCTTTTTACATGAGGAAGGAAGTGATTTTAAACTATTCTGAGCCTTGCCATTTCAAAAGAAAGTTTAGTGTTATCCTATTTACTGGAATTTGCTCGGTTATTGTTACTGTCAACGTAAAAGTTGTGTAATCAATTGATTGATTTACTGAAACGGAACAACAACACCAATTTCGATGATGATGACAGCGCTGACGGATAATTTGCAAAATCATTGCCTCTCTCAAATAGGAATTGATTTTTTTTATTTAGGTGAAAATAAGTTGGATAAGTAACGTAAAATAATCATCATTATGGGGTTCTTCTAAATGCTTAGGGGTGTTCATAAACATTGCCAGTACAAACATTTAATCCGAATAAAAAGGTCCTACAATCAAGCGTAATCGCTTAAAAATGTAGACATCCCTCACAAATAAAATCTGATATTTCTCCTAAGTAAAAATTAATTTATTCGATTTACTTTCTTGGAAACAGATTTAGGTGTGAAACTGATCATCCACTCTACATCCTTAAATAATTGTGTTTTAGTGTTCACAAAAACTGGAATCCCATATTTTATTAGATAGGTACCATATATTCCGGCGTATCAGGCGACCGTCAGATAAGACTAGGTACAAAATTGGAGAAAATTTTAATAAGTTTATCATATATCGGTTGTATAAGACGACGGCTAAATCACGAAACAATTTTTGTTTAGTAAAGGCTATAGACTGCAACACCCTGTATCTTGCGGAATATTGGTTTTTAAAGATGATTTTTTAAAAATGCAATGACCGTCTTATACGCCGATATATACGGTAATTCATTGATGAGTAGACAAAATCTACTCAACCAATGCAGTTATACACAAAAAGGGCACCCACGATACAAAATTATTTTTTCAAATTAAAAAAAAAATCATTTCTATAATTATTAATAATTGTTTAGAATTGCAAATATATTTTTGCTTCATTTAACATCTACTTCTTTGTAAAACAGCATTCCTGTGAAATAACCGGTGTTAGTTTAAATTCGCAAGTGAAATAAGCATTGGGTACAGGTGATTTCAAACCGAAAAAATACAATAAAACATTTCAGAAGAAGTATATACGCGGTGAATAGACAATGGCCAAAGTCAGAACGATGCTATCAATATAAAAATAAAATATTCTAGCATTTCAATAGTCAACCGAACTCTCTGAAAGGCGCCATATTTATCTTTGAGAAATAGATGCAAATTTTATATAAATACATTTGAAAAGTGGGCGCAAGAGAACTATAGAGTATTTTCTTTTCCATAATTTGTTAACAAAAAAAATTCAGTTTAGTTTACAAATTTAATAACTTTGAGAACGAAATTTCGAATTTGCTCTGTCATAGGCCTTAGTTTTATGTTACAATGAAATAATATTTTAATAAATAACCGTGTGTTTGTTTCAGTTTTTATTGCCAAAAAATAAAATGAACGGTTTTGTAAATCGATAATGACACAAATTTTCTGATTCAAATATCGATCAAATATCTTACGTTCCAATATTTCCGATTCCGATAAAATGCATCAACACTAGTTCTAATTACTTATAAACTTAACTAATGAGCGTGAAGTTTATTTGGTATGTCTTTGAATTCACGCTGTGGCAAAAGAGCTTAAAATGAGGTTTTGTATGAATAAGTAAACTAGTAAAAATATAGAAAGAATATACAAGCCATTTGAAGCTATATGAAGACATTGCCAAAGTTGCTGCAAAATTAATAGCTCTCATAACGTTGCTCGATATTTACTCACATCCAATAGTATTGTCTATCTCCAAAGTCACCACTCGCTAAATGCATTGGGTATCGTCACATTTCGGCTAATGTATCTACAACTAATCTATCATTCAAATAGGTTTGAAAAAGAGTCTCTAAGCTAGCAGATCATGCATTATCAACAAAACCTCAACTATTTGCCCTTTGCGACAATGTTTCATTCCATAGACTTTTTAAAAAGTAGTTTAATGGAGTGTGCTCCGATGAATCACTTGTGCTCCAGTTGACCTAAATACCTCCGACTAAATCGAGAAGAAGCAATATTCCACCCATTCACTATAGAAATCTCTAGATGACGGGAAGCCTTCTACTTTAATATATTCTTCCTTCGACCTGCTAGGTTTCAGAATTCCGTTCCGGTCATCCGACTGTACTGGCATGCAGAAGTGCAAGTGCTGTCAAACCCCCTACATAGTCTTTCAAGATAGTAGTCACTAACGGTCACGTGACATTGTGCCCTGTTTGAAAAAGTAAAATATATCAATATTAGCAGAAATTGTCTTCATCACTCATTTATGTTTGCTATTGTATGTGACGAACGGACATATACAAGGATGCAACCTAATAGGGAAGGTAATGCCTTGGAATTTTGTTGTTGAGGTGAGTATTTATAGACTTTGTAAAATTCAATTTTTAACCAATATATATATTCTAGGCTATATCCATAGACACACGAAATGAAATAGTGAGTAAAATTGTCTTGACTAGAAAATATCGTGAATCGAAAACACTTTGTAATAAGAGACACCGTTGGGAAGTGCTCTGATTAGATTTAAAATATAAAATAAAAAACGAGTTTAAAAAATTCACTCATATGACAAAACTGATAGATTGCTTGTATATGATCTTCTCAACTTTTTCTTCCAAATTATTTGTGGTTTCCCCATCAATTATCGCCCTAAACGATGATCAATGAGGTGCACGAGAAATTCCAAGGTTGGAATTTAAATTTCAATCGCAGTATTCATGGATAAGTTCATAAACTGTTTTGCATATAGTTTATTCCGTGGAATCGAACTATAACTACTATATGTAGGTATGTACTGATATTAATGCATGACTAAGTTACAAAAACACAGTAAATTGATATTTAGATTTTGTTTTAATTTTACTCCTTATTTATGCAAAGGAAGATTGCGTTTCTTTCTTTACGTTAATTGCTACAAATCAAATGTTGCATCAGATTCACATAAAAAAAATACGACATCGGATGTAGTGACCCCCAAAACTGTTGTTGTAAAAGAATGCTGTAATATTCTGAATTCATCCGGGACTATCCTATGTGTGCAGTTAGCTATAAAATTAGTTTTCTAATCCTTAATGATAGTTGATATAAATACTAAAACCTTGCAACTAATTATATGAAATAAAATTTGATAAAGAGGGCGAGAGCGAATGGGAGGAGTTTCGAGAAAAAGAAAGTGTTTTTCATTCTTCTCTATTGTGATCTATATCCCGGCAATTTATTAAGAAATCTAATTAATACTGGACTAAAATATAGACTGGGTTAATATGATGAGTGAATATTTCCCGCACGGTTTTGTTAGCATTTTTTCAAACGGAATACTGAATAATCTTGTTATTAAATACTTCAAATACGAGACTTACTCCACAATAGTGGAATCCATGTATACTAGTTTGTTTACACAGAAATTATTAGCGAAAATACTATTTGCGTTATCAATAAAACGAAAATATATTGTTCATATTACACTAATGATATGCTGTCCATGGCGCAGCAGTCTAGTCTAATTATTTTTTTAAGTAACTTTTCACTCTTCTTAATCCATTATCAGAAAACTTCATGTAAATATTGCCACATTGTTATGAAAGTATGAATTATTAGCACATAAAACGGATCAGAAAATCGGAAACTTTAAAATAAAATAAACGAATGTGATTAAAAAGGAATCTAAATGGAAACTACTTTTCTTCTAGAAAATAGTGTCTATTATTTAAGAATATTAAACGCCATTTCAATTATTAAACCATCTTACAAACTTTTATCTAATTTTAAATTATTATTCGATTTGCCCGTTGAAGATTTAATAATTGTAATCGTAAAATCAAAATTTGTTTATAAAATTCAATTTTGTTTATTAAGATTAAATGTTTCTTTCCAAAGAGATTCATGTTAATGTTACTACTGACATTGTGGATGTAGGAAAAATATTAAACAATGTAAAAACTGTATTAATATGGAAACGATAAAAATAATAGTAAGTGGAACGATGATATATAAACATTGAAAACAATAATTCTAACTCCAATGTCAACCATCGCAACCGAGCTTAAACAATAATCACAGAAAACCCTGCAAAACTCTCACAATTGCTTAACTAAAAGGCACTCTTTTCCAGTAATTTTTGTCAAAAAAAACTAAATACGAATAAAGTAAGTCATAGGTATAACCAATAATAGTACAGATAACGAAATAAACTGTAGAATACAACCGATTATAGGATAACTATAAATAAATAATAAATAAAAGGAAATTGAAAAACACTAAAATAAGTCAACATTTGAAACCGCGACGAATAACAAAATAATAAAAACGTATTCCAATGACTCATTTGCTAAAATAAATTTTCATATAAATTCGATGAATTTACAAAAGTAATGCGATACGCCAGACAAAAAAAAAGTTGTAAAGTTCAGCCAGGATTTGGGAGAATCTCAACCATGGGTTTACTGTTAGTTTACTGTAATAAAATGCAATCAGAATGGTGTCCGCTCATTTAGTCTTACAATTCCATGTTAGGCCAAAACGCAGTCATCTCTGTGCAGCTTACTTACCATAAATATATTTTAACTTTTATTAATAAGCTGCATGTATGTTTTAAGCATAAGTAAATTGTGAAAGTCAGTATCATATATATGTGTTTGAAGTTTGTATTAATGCAGTTTGTAGGAAACATCGTGGACACGAATTAGTGTATAGAGGATAAGGGCAATATTAGAAAGAATTTTCAATAATTTTCATATATATTACGGTTGTTTACCAACATAATGTGTCGTACAAGATGTTAGGTGTTGATGCCCCTAATTTTCGAGAGTAGTATCTCTTGCCCGTGGGGAGCGTGTACAACTGTTCGACGTAGCTTCCCTTTGTCCGAAAGCACCGCCGAACAGTTGTACACGTTTCTATTGTAATTCCGCCTGAAGAGACACGGCTCTTGAAAGTTAGGGACATCAACACCTACCATCTTATACGACACTTTATGTTGGTAAATAAAAGTAATATAATTGACTATTATTAAAAATTCCTTCTTATATTTTCATTCATTTATATGCTTACTCGTGTCTACGGTGTTTCCTACGAACTGCATTGCAATACCCGCACAATGCTTCAAGCAAACTACAGCATTTTTCTCATATATGGCTTTAATGTTTTTCGTCTGTGGAATACGACAAGGTTTCGATTTCACGCCTTTAAATTTACCCCTGATCCGAAATGGAACACATACATCAAATCTGCTGGCAATATCACTGGAAAATAGTGGGGTCCTTCTTCCGCTTAAGTAATATCTCATTGCTGATGCAATTCTCTACCTGTACAAAAGCCAAGTACGTCCAAGTATCAAGTACTTTTGCCACATTTGGGTAGGAGCTGCTCAAAGCTTCTTATTCTGTTTTGACAGAGTTCAAAATAGACTTCGTAGCCTAGTGGGGGAATGCCCCTTTCTCTTCCCTACAACTTATTTCGCACAGAAGAGGCGTTGCGAGCCTGTTCTTACTTTATCGCATTTTTCAGGGCAAGTACTCGTTTGAGCTCAAATCCATCGTCCCTTCGACAAAATTTCATGCAGAAACACTCGTCTAGCTTAAACCACTATCAATAATTTCTCCCACTCTTTATCTGTGCTTAAATCTAAACGTAGATTTCATGAACAATTTATTTTTATTAGAACCACACGCCTGTGAAACTCTTCCATTTCTCTGCTTTCCAACTGACAATATGGTCGTCTTCAAGTCCAACGTAAATTCTTGAGGAGCCGTCGCATTTAATCATCGAATTTACTAAATTTCCACTACTAACGATTACAGCGATATTGTCCCATTGACTATGTACACTCATTAGCTTTATCCTCGAGTGACCTCCTGACCTTGATAAGTGGTGAGTCATTAATATAAAAAAACAGAACCAAACCAAATTCTTAATCATGTGGCCTACACTATATATCAGGTTCATATATATTATTGACACGCACGCGCTATAAATATTTTTAAAATGTACTAAACAGAAAATAGAAAAAGATAACATCAGGGATAGATATTCCACAAAACAGGAAAGATGATAGCTGCAAGTACGGTATTATGACAAGAAATACTTTACCCACAAAGTTAAATAAAAAAAGATAATCCCTGTGAGAGTAATCTCATTATAATACTTCATTACGACTTCGACAAGACATATCTAATACTGTGGAAGAATCAACAAAGACCCTTCAGAAATGTGAAGTTATTTCTTGAAAGAACGGTCTCATGATAGTAGGACCGATACTATATTGTCTATATCTAATAAAAGTGAATACGATAACGGTAAAATTCATTTAAAATATCTTCTCACAAAAATGTATGTGTTATAGGTCCTTATTGCTTTGAGTAATATCAAAGTTTATATTTATAGGAATTCTGAAAGATGAAATTCGCAATCGATTTTGAGATATCTTAGGTTGTGTATATTTCGTATTATACTGACTGAGACAACTCTGGTTTAACGTACATTTAAAGAATGCCACATCTTAGATAGTCTTGAGCTTAATTTGTTTTACATGCAATTTTGAAAATATTTTGATTTTCTGGAAGTAAATAATTCAAATCTCAGTATCTCTTCTCAGATATTATATAATATATATATATATATATATATATATATATATATATATATATATATATATATAATTTACTATGATAATTAAATTATTAACGCCAATCGAGAGATTCGAACCCCAGCAACAGAAGTCATGTCTGACTTCATTAGCAAGGACCTGAACTATTCGGCTTCCGGCTATCGCGAGAGATAGTTGAAATTTAAACATTAATTCTTATTTAATGTTTTAACGTCTGTCAGAGTCATCTAATCATTATATGACGATCTGAGCGTATATATATATATATATATATATATATATATATATATATATATATATTTAAAGGAGATTAGAACAATAGTCTAAAGAGCAGAATGTATTTTAATGTAATAGTGAAATTACTAGTTTAATTAAAATACAGGAAAGAAAAAGTGCTCGTTGTAATTTAGATATATAATAAGCTCGATAGGTAAATATCCTAGAGCTAATTTAATATTTAGTAATGTGATTGATAATTTAAAAATAAAATTATAATTAAATTAAAAATCCGTTTCATAAGAAGGAACAACAACAAAATCAATTATTTGTACGATCGTTTCGGAAAACAGTGTTTTTTATTGTGGTAGACATCAAGTTACGGACAATATATTTTTATGTATATATCTGTATATGTATGTATATGTATGTATGTGTCTATTTTTCATATATATGCATGTATATATTTGTGTATGTATGTATGTATAATATTGTACTTAAACCAAATTTATATTTTACTCTATTTATTTCTATCTCTAACCCATATTAATTATCTTATCAAGTTTAAATCCATACCTTTATTTTAATTTTTTCCAGATACATCTGCCTTACTTTTAATGCTAGGTTTATTTATGGTATCTTTTACATTTAATAAAAACCCTTCACAATATTTGCTGACGAGGAAACCTTGTTTATCAAAAAAAATATATGTAATAATTATTGTCCGTAACTTGATGTCTACCACAATAAAACCACTGTTTTCCGAAACGATCGCACAAATAATTGATTTTGTTGTTTCTTCTTATGAAACGGGTTTTTAATTTAATCATAATTTGATTTTTAAATTATCAATCACATTACTATATATATATATATATATATATATATATATATATATATATATATAATATACTATAACGCTGTGTGTATATGTGTGTGTCTGGCCACGAATAGGCTCCTATAGGGTTTACTATTTTAAAAAACTGATTACATATAATGATTGATTGTTAGAGTTTACATATATATATATTTATATATATATGTATATATAACAGTGGAAATCATTATTGTATATATATATATATATATATATATATATAATAATTCATAAGAAAGTGTATAAATAGATATCAGTTAATTAGAAATACCAAATGTTATATCTGCGTGTTTGCAGATTACTATATATACAGCATTTTAAAATTGTATGCAATAATAATAAAATAGGCATAAAACGTTTTGATATTAACATTTTAATAGGTGAAAATGGCATATATTAATTTAGTTACTATTTCATTAAAAGAGGAAAATATTTATTAAGGAGTCTAAGATACATGCAGAAGCAATCTCAGACATATATAGCAGAGATAAGACGGATATATGTGCAAGGAATACATGGTTACCTATTTAGTTAATTATAAATTATTACTAATTAGTATTTGTTTAAACATATATTTAGTCATAGAACTAAAGTATGATACAGTATTTTGTGTTATAAAAGTACATGGGAAAACAATCTTAGGGAAATAAGGTTGACTTTTCCATATTTAGTATAAGAATAGGTAAATGTCTGTGAGATAGAAAATACAAAACTAAAATCTCTTACAAATTGATGTAGAGGCAAACAAAATCCCAGCAGAACATAAACAAGATATTTTTTATTGTATTTTTGTAAATTGAAATCGATTTTATTTTTTCGGTGTAGAAAGCTGTTTCCTCCTTTGGAACTGGAGGTGCGGGAAGAGGTTGGTAAATATACATTAAGGGTTTGGTGGCATCGAGCTGAAGGTGGGTTACACGACAGAGACAATGAATTCTCGAAATAAACAAAATAGAATGTGGAAAAAAAACAGCACAGATGTCGAAAATTTGAAGAGATTCGATGAGAAGGAAGGGATGAGAGTGACACACATAGAAACAACAAAAGAAAAGATACGGAATGTTGCTAAGAAACAAGTAACGAAAAACAAACGTATTGGGATAAGTCAGGAAACTATGAGAGAATAGGACAAATAATTGTGAAGGACGGGGGAGAGATTAAAACATTTTGATTTGTGACTAGAATGAAAAAAATAACAGTTCTATGGAAAACAAATGCCAAATCATTCTAAACAAATGTATCAACATGAAATGTTAGTGTCGATATGTAACTAAAAGACGGAATATTAAAACAGATGTTAAACAACATCGTTCGGTATGTTTTCTAACGATAGTGAAGGAATTTATTCCATACATTTATATAAATATTAAAATATGCCTTAAAGAAGCTAGACCCCCCATCTACCAGACCAGAATACTTTTGGTAACTGCCAGTCTAATATATCTCTGTAAAGCTATCATCCACCACTACAAAGGGTATTATTACCGCACGTGTTGGTGCCTAAGCCACTAGCCTCTTTCTCCTTATAAGGGTGCATAAAGGTACTTAAAACCTAATTGAAACAAAACTATCTACCAATCTTAAATCTCTGCAGTCTCGCGACAATATAACATTATATATATATATATATATATATATACATATATATACATATATATATATATATACATATATCAGTACTAATGATATAAACACTGAACACAGAACAACTCCCATGATAACTTTGGAAACCACTTCACTAATAATATCCTCATTCGTTCACCAACATCCTGTCCTAACCTTAATAACAATCTAATAGTAAATACAAACAACAGTATCAACAATACACCTAAAACATACATCGCATCCACTTCTACTCTAATAAAGCAGAGAATCTCTAACCACACATCTTTTAGCAATAAAAACACAAATAGCAACCAAGGAACTTCTTTGGCTACTTTAATCAAAAAACTTAAATCTAAGAATATTCGCTTCTCAATTATTTGGAGTGTTATATGTAAATCGCAATCTTACGCCCCTGAATCTAAATATTGTAACCTCTGCCTTTCTGAGGCAGTAAGGATAATAACCTTTCCTCAATCCAAGAATGCAATCAATACAAAGAGTGAGCTGATTTTCCACTGCAAACATAGGGAAAAATACAAGTATTGAAATTTTGAAGCTCC
This sequence comes from Euprymna scolopes, assembly GCF_053919585.1. Lineage (NCBI taxonomy): Eukaryota > Metazoa > Mollusca > Cephalopoda > Sepiida > Sepiolidae > Euprymna > Euprymna scolopes. The sequence continues at coordinate 134,700,436 of NC_136484.1, forward strand.
CCTGTTAAGATTTGATATGAAAATACGGTAGTTTTTTTTGTTATTATTGCTATACATTTTATTATCACAATACATTCTTATTATTGTAGTTTTTCAACCCATTCTACCTGACGTTATCCTCTTGTCTTACCTAGTTTATTGCTTTTATCTTGAGAATTATAGAAATAATCAATACCACTACCGGCTGTTATTATTTTTTTTTTTTTTACATATAAAGATAAATAGTACTCCTAAATTATACATATTTCTATGAATGTGTGTATATATATATATATAATTATTTTTTTACTATGATAATAAAATATCTACATACACTAGTGTTTCATCCTTTCGGGAATCTTCACCAATCTTAACACCAGTTGAGAGATTCGAACTCACAACACTAGCCATCTCTGGCTCGATTAGCAAAGATCGTATCCATTCGGCTACCATTAACCGCGTAAAATAACGTTGAATTTAAACATTTCAATTTTAAATGTCCTATATATATATATATATATATATATATATATATATATATAACCAACACATTTTCAATTTTCTTTACTAGGTAGTTATTAGTAGTAGTAGTAGTACTGCTCGTGGTGATAGCGGTAGTAGCATCTATTATAATGTGTATATAATTGTCTTTATATGTGTCTATGCATGTATATATATTTTCTTGAAAAAGGATTTCGGCCTCAACAGAAAGATGTTCAACAAAATGTTTAACCATAAAATTTACCAAAAACTATTAATATTAAACTATAAAAAGAAAGATACTAGAATTTAAGCAAAAAATATTTTATTTCAACTCAATCAGATGTGCCTTATGCACTAATAAAAATGCAATTGGCATTTTGTTGAACTTTTTAAGATTTTAAATATTTATAAATTTTCTCATTATAAAAAACGATTATTATATTGATTATAATTTTTTGACAGAAGAAATAAAATGAATTGCATAAAAAACATTAGAAGACAAATTTTTAAATCATAAGAAAAATCTAAAGTCACTAAATTATCAATAAAGTTTGTCATAATAATACATTTATTAGATTAATTTTAATTTGGAAAGATAGAAGTACAGTTAAAACATCCAGAATCAGCGAATTCATTACATTTTATCATAATAAAAACGATTGTTTTATTTCAATGCTATTGATAAGAAAACATTTGTTTTACTTGATTAAAATTAATTAAACATAGATTATATCTGTAGTATATAAATATTTTTTTTATAATGAAACAATTTATTAATTTTTGCTGATTTACGATTTTTTCATTGCCGGTTTTTATTTTGCAAATTAAAAATAATCCAATAATCTTTTTTGATAATGAAAAAATGTGCTGACAATTAAGTGATTTTAAATATTTGAATATTTTTTTAAATGAACAATAAATTAAAATCAATTTACTAAATAATCATTTTTTTCAAGATTTATTTACACAATTTACTAATATTTATTGATATAATTGGACAATTTTGCATTGTTCTTCTAATGTTTTATATTCATTTTATTTCTTTCAAACCGTTTCAAATAATAAAATTTAAATTCCTAAATTATATATATATATATAATTTAGAATAATGAAATACAATAGATCTATTGGTGTGCAAATCCAGTGATTATTAGTGTTACAAAGTATGATTGGATGTAATATTTTATATATGACTATCCCAGCTAAATAAAATTGCTCAATATACTAGACAGAGCAAATAAATCATAATTAAGGAATTTAAAATTTGTGATTTGAAAAAGTTAAATTTCAAATATGAAATTTTATTGTGTGTAAGACAAAGAATACAGTATAGTAAAATATTATTATTTTCTTGAAAAAGGATTTCGGCCTCAACAGAAAGATGTTCAACAAAATGTTTAACCATAAAATTTACCAAAAACTATTAATATTAAACTATAAAAAGAAAGATACTAGAATTTAAGCAAAAAATATTTTATTTCAACTCAATCAGATGTGCCTTATGCACTAATAAAAATGCAATTGGCATTTTGTTGAACTTTTTAAGATTTTAAATATTTATAAATTTTCTCATTATAAAAAACGATTATTATATTGATTATAATTTTTTGACAGAAGAAATAAAATGAATTGCATAAAAAACATTAGAAGACAAATTTTTAAATCATAAGAAAAATCTAAAGTCACTAAATTATCAATAAAGTTTGTCATAATAATACATTTATTAGATTAATTTTAATTTGGAAAGATAGAAGTACAGTTAAAACATCCAGAATCAGCGAATTCATTACATTTTATCATAATAAAAACGATTGTTTTATTTCAATGCTATTGATAAGAAAACATTTGTTTTACTTGATTAAAATTAATTAAACATAGATTATATCTGTAGTATATAAATATTTTTTTTATAATGAAACAATTTATTAATTTTTGCTGATTTACGATTTTTTCATTGCCGGTTTTTATTTTGCAAATTAAAAATAATCCAATAATCTTTTTTGATAATGAAAAAATGTGCTGACAATTAAGTGATTTTAAATATTTGAATATTTTTTTAAATGAACAATAAATTAAAATCAATTTACTAAATAATCATTTTTTTCAAGATTTATTTACACAATTTACTAATATTTATTGATATAATTGGATAATTTTGCATTGTTCTTCTAATGTTTTATATTCATTTTATTTCTTCTGTCAAAAAATTATAATCAATATAATAATCGTTTTTTATAATGAGAAAATTTATAAATATTTAAAATCTTAAAAAGTTCAACAAAATGCCAATTGCATTTTTATTAGTGCATAAGGCACATCTGATTGAGTTGAAATAAAATATTTTTTGCTTAAATTCTAGTATCTTTCTTTTTATAGTTTAATATTAATAGTTTTTGGTAAATTTTATGGTTAAACATTTTGTTGAACATCTTTCTGTTGAGGCCGAAATCCTTTTTCAAGAAAATAATAATATTTTACTATACTGTATTCTTTGTCTTACACACAATAAAATTTCATATTTGAAATTTAACTTTTTCAAATCACAAATTTTAAATTCCTTAATTATGATTTATTTGCTCTGTCTAGTATATTGAGCAATTTTATTTAGCTGGGATAGTCATATATAAAATATTACATCCAATCATACTTTGTAACACTAATAATCACTGGATTTGCACACCAATAGATCTATTGTATTTCATTATTCTAAATTATATATATATATATAATTTAGGAATTTAAATTTTATTATTTGAAACGGTTTGAAAGAAATAAAATGAATATAAAACATTAGAAGAACAATGCAAAATTGTCCAATTATATCAATAAATATTAGTAAATTGTGTAAATAAATCTTGAAAAAAATGATTATTTAGTAAATTGATTTTAATTTATTGTTCATTTAAAAAAATATTCAAATATTTAAAATCACTTAATTGTCAGCACATTTTTTCATTATCAAAAAAGATTATTGGATTATTTTTAATTTGCAAAATAAAAACCGGCAATGAAAAAATCGTAAATCAGCAAAAATTAATAAATTGTTTCATTATAAAAAAAATATTTATATACTACAGATATAATCTATGTTTAATTAATTTTAATCAAGTAAAACAAATGTTTTCTTATCAATAGCATTGAAATAAAACAATCGTTTTTATTATGATAAAATGTAATGAATTCGCTGATTCTGGATGTTTTAACTGTACTTCTATCTTTCCAAATTAAAATTAATCTAATAAATGTATTATTATGACAAACTTTATTGATAATTTAGTGACTTTAGATTTTTCTTATGATTTAAAAATTTGTCTTCTAATGTTTTTTATGCAATTCATTTTATTTCTTCTGTCAAAAAATTATAATCAATATAATAATCGTTTTTTATAATGAGAAAATTTATAAATATTTAAAATCTTAAAAAGTTCAACAAAATGCCAATTGCATTTTTATTAGTGCATAAGGCACATCTGATTGAGTTGAAATAAAATATTTTTTGCTTAAATTCTAGTATCTTTCTTTTTATAGTTTAATATTAATAGTTTTTGGTAAATTTTATGGTTAAACATTTTGTTGAACATCTTTCTGTTGAGGCCGAAATCCTTTTTCAAGAAAATACCTAACTTTTTAAAATTCTATTCATCAACAACATAAGCAACAATAAAAATAATAGAATTATATTTATTAATTAATAGAACATGCTAATGATCACAGGAAAAGTATTACATAAAAAAAAATTTACAGAAATTTTTTTAAAATTCTGAATTTAAGTGATTCATAAAAGTGCTATCGTTCGCCTGCAGGGATACAGTTATAGCCCCATACCACGCTGATTGGGAGGTTAGCACTCAAGTTTTTGCTATTTCGATTGGATATATGGTCTGATTTTTCTCAATTATTTGTTTCTTTTATATTTTTCCAAAGAAATGCCAATATTGATGGACGACATTTTGGAATGAAAATTAAAATTATATGAAATATTGGTGTCACTGATAATATTTCACTTGTTATTATTCTAAATAATGCAAGTAAAATGCCCAAATCGGCTTTCATAAAAGTGAAGAATATCTGGTTTTACAATGAAATTTCTGCAAAAAAAATTTATTGAAATATATAATTTCGGAATTAATTCATTGAGGATCGTAATTTTAAAATAAAAATCTATTTGTTTGAACACACACATATTCCATTGCAGTAGAAAACATTCTAGTGGCTTTTTCAAAATGCTCAGTATTTTGTTGACAATATTTGCGAATTGAAGAGTCAGTTTTGAGATAAATTTTGAATTGCTTGAGTGTAAATAAAATTGTTGTTTTTTTAACTCTAGTATCTTCCTTTTTAGAGTGTAATATTGATCAATAGTTTTCAGTAAAATAATTTTCCTGTTAAAATTTTATAGTACATTTATCTCTTGAAGCAGAAATCTTGTCTCCAGTTTAGTTATGATTCATAACAGTGCTATTGTTCGCCTGCAGAGTTACAGTTACAGCCCCATGCCATGCCTAGGTGATGGTTGAATTTTAAAAGCGAAAACCACCACTATTTATTTCTATTGAATGTATGACCTTGTTTTTATCAAATGTTTGCTTCCTTTATATTTTTTCAAAAAAAATGCCAACAATATTGGACATTTTGGAAGGAAAATTGACATTACTAGAAAAGTTAGTGTCACTGACAATATTCCACTTATTATTATTTCTAACAATGCAAGTATAATGCCCAAAATCGACTCTATTCAAAGTGTGCAGAATAGCTGTTTTTACTTTGAAATTTGTTCCAAAAATATTTTGTTTTTTTGTACTGAAATTCATAATTTCAGCATTAATTCGCCGAGGATTATAATTTTCAAACATAAATCTATTTATTTGAACACACAAATATTTCATTGCAGTAGGAAACGTTCTAGTGACATTTTCCAAGTGCTCAGTATTTTGCTGACATTTGATACAATGTTTGAGCACTGAAGCATCAGTTTTGAGCAAACTTTTAAATTGCTGTCGACCATCAGTAGGATGAAGTTGAATAACTAATCTCTGTGGTATTCCAGCAATCTGCAAGGTTTGGAACCCACAGCCAACTTTAAAGGTGCAATTACATTCACTATCTTGTAGTCTTTGGCAGTTTTGTTTGTGTATTCTAAGACATTTCATCACTTTACTTTCTTCAAAAGTGAATAATTGTTTGGCACTGTCAGGGCACTTGTTTATCAAAGATTCCCAAAATGCAATAGCACATTCTTGTTGGCCACTATTAAAAACGCCTCCGATTGATTCTCTAAGATCAGCAACACTGTGAGTGCCAGGGACAAGCAATCTTTTTAATTGCTGAATTGGCAAATCAATGTTTGGAATGCTTTTAATGATGTTAGACAACAAAGGAAGGTGGTAAATTGTCTGAACAATACTGTTAGCAAAACAAGCATTTCTTTCATTGATCAATTTGAGGTCCAAATTATTTTGAGAAATTGAATTGTCTATTTTCAGCCATTTTCTATTTGGACTATTATGTTTTTGCTTCAAATCATGATCTATAACGATTGTTTTTTTTCGTTTATAAGTCTGTTTGTACAATGACAAACTTTGAGGCTTAACAGAACAAGGAGGAAGCGGTGGCAAATCAACCCTGTCTCTTTTGGCCCTCAATCTATTATATTCAGTCCATGCACTTTTGTTACACATGGTCAATTTATGAGGGTCAAGGTCGATCAAATAGACATTGCACAGCTTTCTAGCACGTGACAAAGCTACATAGGCCATTCCATCTGAAAAGACATCAGATCCCAAGTCAACAATGATACCATCGACTGAAATACCTTGGGTTTTGTGGACAGTTAAAGCATAGCTGAGTGACAAAGGTATTTGAGATCTAGTCACAAAGAGGCCACGAGAAAGTTCATAGTCAGCTTGCACAAATTCAACATTGACTGCATGATCCATATGATCAAATTTTACAGTCACAGCAACAACTTTGCCATCTTTCATTTGTATTTCAGTGACTGTACCCATTGTACCATTGCAAAGTCCTTTTTCGATATCAATATTCCGACGCAACATGCATCTAGCACCAATTCCAATTTTAAGCACAGTTTCAAGTCCAGCTGTGTCAGAAATCTTTTTAAGTTTAGAAGTTTTTGGTGTCTGTTTTGATTTTTTTTTTGTTACGGTTTTTTGTCTTAAGTTGGAATCAGTTGCTGAAATTTCAATGATATGAATATTATTTTTTTTCAACATTTTATAATTCACTTCCTCAGCAGATTCATTTGTGGGTACAATGCAAATAATATGCATTTTCTTTTGCAAATTTTGCAAAAGATCAGTAACTTGATCAATATTTGCTTTTTGTTTAGGATTGATTCGATGCCTTTTCAAGATCTCAATATCCTGATCAGTTGGTGACCCAAGTCTAATTCTGTTAAGAATATTAACAAAGTTTTCATTGTCATCTTTTTGTCGCATATTTATGGTCAATTCATCATAATCGAAATATGACCACAAATTTATACCAGCAATTCCCAAATTTGATTTTCTAGCATCTTGAATAGATATTTTGGAAAATACAGGTTTTTCATTAACAGGTGGAAGCTGGAATAAATCACCAAATGCAACAATTGACATGTTTGCAAATGGATACACTTGTTTCCTAATATCACCAAAAACATCTTGCAAACGTTGGTGAATAAATGCTAATTGCAAGTGACTAACCATGCTTATTTCATCAATAATGAATAATCTCACATATCCAAGCATGGTTCTCAAACTTTTTATTTTATCCTTTGATAATGGTTCATATTTAGGTGTAGAACCATGCTGCACATTTAGTTGAAAGACTCTATGGCATGTAGATCCTTTCAAAATGTAAGCACTGACACCAGTAGGAGCACAAATAACTACACTGGGTCCATTGATGGCAGGATATGTGAGAGTAATTTTATCTGCCAGTGCATTGATCAGAAAAGATTTGCCCACACCCCCAAAACCACTAATAAATTTGAGAATTTGTGGACAATCGTCACAATTGCACCTGTGAATAGGGTTTTCCTCATTCCAATGAAGATTTTGTTGCTCAAGTTTGGAAATAATTTCATTATAAATTTCTTTTTGAATGAAATTCAATTTTTGCTCATTTTCTAAAACTTGAGCTTCAGTGACATGTCTGATTTGAGGCATATTTAAATCAGCTTCATTTTTATCTGCCTCTTTAGCCATATTAGGATCGCAATCAATTTGATCATCATCAGCGTTATTTTCATTTGCATAATTTTTAGATTTTTGCTCTATTTTTTTGCTTATTTCAATAGCATCTTTAATTTTTTTCTTAATACTTTCATAGAATCAGGTCTATTCGGGTACCATGTTTCAACCATATTGCCATAATACAAATCTGTAGAATCAGGCTGCATTTGATCCAATTCTTCTTGTGGCAAAAATCTGCGGGTTCTATATTCAGGTATATCAGCACCGACCCACATTACAGTTGCAGAAGCTCCAAACAAGTGATGTCCCAACAGCTTATCAGCAACTTCATAAGCTCCTGAATCTCTTTTGGACAATGTATAAAGACCAGCGCTTTTGCATTTACCATAAAATGATTTTGATTGGTCCAATGACCACACACCTTCAGTCTCAGATGTTTCATATTTAGTCTGATAGCTGGTGATGTAATGGTTCAGAATCATTGAATTGTCAGAAATGTACTGCAAGTCAATATTAGACTCCCACATCATCAAAATAGCTGGGTTGTAAGCATTAATGTACTGCTCTTGTGAGCTTCTATTCAAATTATACAATTTTTTAATTTTTTTGCCACATTTATGTGACCTAACACTTTCTTCAATTGTGTTAAATTTGAAATTTCCAGCAGATTTAGGAAATCCATAGCGACAAATTGTGTAAAATTTATTTCTGACAAATTTTTTACGGTAACATGATCCACCACAAGTGTGTCTTTGCACTTTATTCACCAAATAGGCTAATTTAGGTGATTTAAAATGGTTGGGAAGTTGACAAGTAATAATAGATTCAATGAAAGTTTGGACTATTTTGTGTGAATCTTTGTCAGTCTCATCAAAAATAGGAGCATCTTTGCAGTACACTTTCATGTGTACATGAGGAGTGCCTCTGTTTTGATACTCTAATCGCCAAAAATAATGGGCAACTTCAGTCAGAGGGCCGTTTTTGTCAAGTATGACAATCTTCAAAAATGATGTGAATCTATGATAAAAATGTTCACTGACTGCCACAATATCATCATTATTTATTTGTCCAAATTTTTTAGTTGTATTATTCAACTTTTCAAGAAATTCGTGCAAATCTTTGAGGATATATTCATTGCAAGACAGTGTCAAAAAGAAAGTGGGTACTCCATAACACTCATCAAAAGCTTGCAAATCCGTGTATTTTCGAGCCCAAAATTCCTTAGATCCTCGCATATTTGCCATCATCATCGACAAATTGCCTTCCAGTTGCTTATCATTATTTGTCAATCTTTTTTTCAGTTCAGCAACTGTTATTTTTGGCATTTTTGCTGTTTTCATTATAGCATAAATACCAGCATCAATGGCTCGTTTATCAGCTTTATCGGCAGAAAACATCAAATATTGAATATTTCTTCTGAATCTAGGATCACAATGGTTCAATCGATTTCTGATGTACATGTATGGTTTTACTTTGCCATATGGACGTTCATTTGAAAACATTCCAAATCTACCTCTTGTGAACAAATCAGGAAAACAAAACAATTCCAATAATGGGTCATTGTCAGTTAGTAATACTCCTTCAACTCTTTTTTGCCTGAAAATCGTCAAATCCTTTTCAGGTGGCAACATTGGTTGCATTTCAATGAGCGTGTGATGCTCATATGAAATCTGAGCCCCAGTCTGAGTCAGAAAATGATCCATTTTCAGACTATCATTTCGCCCAGTGCATGTGACAATTTCATCCAAGTTGGCATTTCGATCAATTTTAATGTCATTGTACAAGATATTGTTGTTTTTCAACCAATCCAAAGCTTTGAGAACTTTATCCATATTAACCAATGAGCGCCAAATAATATTTTTTTTGTTTGGCAATGTATCAACTATAATTTCAAGTAATTTATGATCATTGTTTGGCAATGTATTCATAGCATGGTTGATAGTTGTTTCCATTGGCATTGGCAAATGACTAGCTATTCCTCTGATAGCTGGGATCAACTGGCTTTGCAGTCCTTTAAACTTGTATGGCACCAATTTAATTATATTCATAAAGCATTTGGCTCTTTGAATAAGAAGACTTTCATACATATTCAAAATGGAGATTTCAGGTGGGATGTGATCAACTTGAAGACCATTAATCGATGCCAAATTTGGTACTTTTTTGTATGTTATCATATCCGATTGACATTTTTTGCATACAATACATGGTAATGTGTAATTTGCTTTAATAATGTTAAGTATTGTTTGAGATTTTATTTTATCCCAGTTGTCCCATTCATGCAATTCTGAATCTTTTTTGCGCATTTTGCAAATGTCACAATGATTTATTTTAAAATCATAAATTGCCTTTTGAAATTTTTTAAACAAATTGGCATATTTTGTTGTTACATAAACCTCAGTGTGAAATTCATTTTCATTTGAAAAGGATTCATTGTAAAGGTCAGAAATAGTAGCATCTCTGCTAACCTGGTAAATTAACTCAGTATATAATGACCAGTCACCTTCAAGTATTGCGATGTCATATTTGTTAAGCCATGTTCCAATCGACAATAATCGATATACTTTTCTGATCACTGTTCTCAGGTGTTGCGAGTGTGGTGACAAGAGTTTCAGCAGGGCCAGCTTGTCCGTGCAATCACTTTGGCCACAGCAATAAATTCTATCAGAATGCATACCTTTGCAACTTTGGAAACTATCCAATTTCTTCCTCATTTGAGCAATTGTCAAATTCGGACTCAAATCAGACAAATTGTTATGCAATCTTTTAGCATATTCCAATTTCTGAGCTGAGTCTGGACAGCCATCTTCGATTCTACACAGACGAGTCATTGATATTCTGTAGTCACTGTTATTAATTTGATTTTCATTGTTTTCATTTATGGGGACTTCAAATGTGTTTAATTCACTGCAATCACATTCTTGGCAATGCATAAATTTAAAATTGTGTCTTGACAACTGAGCCAATGGCACATATTCATATTTGCTTTTATCGCAAAGAAAGTGCTCATTGGTGAAGCAGTGGAACAAATTATTGCCCCAATAAGTCTGCAGACCGTCATTGTTGGCTTTTTCTACATAAGAGTGGATGCATCTGAAGTACTTCTTCAATTGGTTGATCATGAAGTTTCTCATGCCAACTCCTTCAATATATTTCTTGTTGACAGTGCTGAATGCACTTTTATTAGCCAATCTGCGTTCCTGTAGGTCTGTTATATTCTCTTTGACAATATTTTTGTATGACATAATCATTTTCCGCATTATAATCATTTTTTGCATTAATTCATTATAACATCTTCGTCGTTTTTTAATTTGTCTCATATTTCTAATCAGAATGTGTCGATGAAAATTAGCATCTTTGCTTGACATTTCGAATTTGCAAGTAAATTTAGATGCTGTTTTTCTATGTTTATTTTTATATTTGCTATAATATGCTTTTGCACAAATTTTTTCTCTATTTTTTTTATAATATTGGGCCATTTTCGCATGCATTTTTTCTCTATTTTTATTGAAATATTTTTTATTTGACTCTTTTTGCTTTTTTTTATAAGTATCATTATTTACCGCCTTGAGTTTTTTTTTATAATTCTGAACTCTTTGTTTTATTTTATCTTTATTTTTTCTATAATATTCAGCTTTTCTAGCTTTTTCAGCAATTTTATCATATACTTTTTTATTGCCATCATTTGCATTGGTGTACTCCATTTCATTTTGCTTATCAATAGGTCCTGGGTTAATTTCGACTCCACCAATGATCAGAAGCATCAGAATAATAGATCTGTTTTTATGCATAATGTAGCATTTATTGTGATAACGAGGCTTACATTCGAAATGAATTATGCAATTTTTAATTGTGAAATATAATTTCTATTTCATAAAAGATATATTTTAATTAAATTTTATCTTGTTCACAGTGAAAATAGAAAAAATATAATCACATATTACATTTTTATAATTATGAACATAAATACAATTTTAATGACTTTGCAATGCAATATAGTTGGCAAAAATATGTCAATTATGTGCAAATTGAACAAGAAACGAGTCAGAAAATGTATAAAAATGGTCAAACAAGTGGTAGGAGTGACAAGCCTTATGCAGTGTCTTGACAAGCTTGAGTTGTCTTTTCCTGTTCTGAGTGCCCTCACTCTCAGAAAGTCTGTTCTTGGCGATATTCTTCCTCTCTTTCACTTGCTTTCTCCTTGCTCATATCTCTCTCTGTTTGTTCCTGAACAATCTATCACTCAGGCTTTCTTTTACTTTGACTCGATCCTTCCTTTTCCATTACAATCTTTTATATTCCCTCCTGCGTCACTCTCTTTCTCTCTAATTAACAGTCTGAGTCTCTAATTGTCACTTTGTAGTCTCAAGTCTCGGATGATCTGAATGAGCAATATAAAAAAAATAAAATAATTAAATAAAGGTCAACAATGAATAGTAGAGAGAACTGAGAAGTATTGAGAGTACTATTGAGAAGAAGAAGAATCGGTCAGGGAGGTGGAAAATAGGGGCAGTGAAAGGGGGGTGGGAACATGACGAAGTGAAAAAGTGGAGGAATAGTGACGTTGAGGTAGGGGAATGGGGAGAGTGATAAATAGATTGTAGAAAATGAGGGGGGGGGCGAATGTATAGTAAGGGTGTGCAGTAGTAATATATACATACATGTGTGAAAGGAGAATAAAGATAAATAAAAGAAATGACCCCCAGAATAATATAATACCCTATAAATTTGTCATTTTAATCTAACTCAGCCTATCATCAAAGAAAATGACAAAGATGGCTTTATTTGCTAAATCGTTTTAAAAACTTGACTGTTTATTTCGTTTCTTAGAGTCTTCCAATTTATTTATCGTCTGCTAATGCGTTATTAATCGGTGATTTTTTGGTGGGCGTTGTTGAGCAAGAATAAAAATATGAGATTTAAACTGTTGGGGCATTTTTGACAACTTCTGTGCCCTTGGGGGCGAAATGGGAAGTTTAGAAAACATTTTTTTTTACTATGTAAATCTATATAATGATTATTGTCGTAATATTACTTCTTGTTAATTTTGTACTTAGGTAAAAATGTGCTTCTGCATTTATGTTACCGTTGTTACACGAGTATTTGTTACACCCTTATAGTAAAAATGTTGGTGATCATGCACTTATTGTACCTATTTACTATGCCTCCCCACGGGACAGAGTTAGACACCAGGGTCGTTTTTTAACGCGGAGAAAAGGTACAAAAATAAAAATTGTCTCAGTCGTGACAGATTTCTCCTCCACCGAAAGAGAACATGAAATGGAAGTGCAGCATCTGAAGAACAGATGCACTAATTGTAACACACTATTATTTTCTTAATAATGAGGTTAGGACATTACGTCGTCGCCGGCAAACTTGCGAAGAAACGATAAGAAATATCGAAAGACAAAAACTGGCTGTAACATATTCTTGCATTATTTACAAAAAGTTGTAAATAATGCAAGAAAATGTTACAGCCAGTTACAAAATTAAAAATGATAATAATATATTCATAATATATTCTTGACAGGCCACAAAATCACCGCAATACCACATTTACTCCGGGGAGGGGGGGTCCTACGTAAGTCCCAGGAATTTGTATAAACGAAGTTTAACCAATTACGCATAACTATAAAAGAAAGTAAGAATTTTATTGACACAGCATTTGTAAACAAACAACAAAAAAGTTGTAAATAATGCAAGAAAATGTTACAGCCAGTTAAAAAATTAAAAATGATAATAATATATTCATAATATTCTTGACAGGCCGCAAAATCACCGCAATGCCACATTTACTCCAGGGGGGGGGGGTCCTACGTAAGTCCCAGGAATTTGTATAAACAGACATAAATAAACAACTTTACGGATGTGTGTTTGTTACAATTTAACGTCTGCTCATTCGGTAATAGTCGGTAATTTTCGGTGGGCGGTGGTGAGCATGGATGGAAATGCGGGATTTAAACTAAATTAATTTAGCAATGGTATTAATGTAACGGATAATCAAAAATAGGGGAAAAATCAGTTATGTAATATTTTACACAAATACTGAACAGTAGCCCCCCCTCTCTGTCTGTCTGTCTGTCTCTCTGTCTCTCTCCCTCTCTCTCTGTGTCGCTGTTATTATGGTAGTACGAATAGTGGTTTGTTTATGGAAAACTCTTATGAAACTAAAATCCGGCAATTTTTATTTTTTTAATAACGGTATTAGTATCAAAATATCTGAAAATGATATCTTAAACTAAACAGAAGAATGTCAAGGTAATTATTGTACTATTTCAGAAAATGTTCAATAAGTATGTCTCAAGTAAATTAATTTTTTATTTTTTCCACCGGTACCCTACGTTGGATTACTCAATAGTAGTCTCTAAGTAACATTTTGTTTGTCTCGCAGTTACTTGCGAGACTAATATCTATATACATGTGTGTTTTTAAAATATATTTATCCACTGACACGTGTTTCGTCGTCTACGACTCATCCGAGTGGCTGAATCTAGCGAGATTAAAAATCTGGACCCCATTCTAATGAGTCTTGCGTCTTTTTCCGCTGATCCATCTCGCCGACTGGATATATCGTGATGTATTTAGATGTTATTTGTTTTTGTGATACATTTTTGAATGAATTCCATTATTTACGAAAGTGCATTTTCACCTAAATGCGAGTTGGGATTAATTTTCCGTTTAATCAATTTGGTACCCCCACATATATATTATTTTTTAAATATAATTATCCACTGACACGTGTTTTGTAATCTACGACTCATCAGAGTGGCTGAATCGAACGAGATTCGAAATCGGGACCCCACGGTAATCAGCCTGATCTCTTTATCCGCTGGTCCATCTCGCCGACTATTTCTTTCATTTTATGTATAAAGGCTATTTAAACGTATTAGGCCCAAAAAGGAGATCTTCCTCTTTTAGAGGTAAAACGACGCTGGATCACGTCGTAAAAAATATTTTCTTTTTTAATTAGAAAGTTATGTCTGTAATCGATGAGATAGCGTGTAAAAAGAAAAAAAAGTGTAAATTGTGGAATTTAGAGGGGCAGTAGATCATCTTCTTGTAAGTGTTAAACGACGTTGGGTCAGATCGTAAATATTGACAGGTTTCTGTAAAATTTAGCTTAACTTGTTTTGCTTTTTGGCACAACGAAAAATTGAAAAACAAAACAGCAAAGTTTTTTTCCAAATTTTTAAATTTTAAAGTGTGTCAATTAACGAAACTTCTTTTTTCAGTGAAAATTGTTAATAAATTATGTTTTTTGTTGTTTATTTTTCAAAAGCGCTTCTTAGCATAAGATTTTGGAGGGGTGTCTATTCCAAAAGCCGTTATTCTCAACATGGAGAAGTTGGGGGTGGTTTTCTCCCAAAGCAATTTTTATCTGTGGTTTGGGGACGTTTATTTAGAAAGTCTTAGGTTGGGGTGCATTGCGTTCATCTCCACCCAAACTCATGCTTCGATGATCTTCTTGACGATGATGCACTTTTCTTCACAGGAAACGCAGTTATTTTATTTATCAATTTCAGCTATTACTTTTTTTTTCTTGACAATATGGGACCGCTTCGTCCGGCGTCATAAAATATTTTTCTAAACTGGGTATATTCATTTTCTTTGTTTACAGTTTCTAGAAAACGGCTGTTATAGTTGTGTGCTGCTTCATGAATTCAATGATTTTTCTATTTCTTTCCAATTTTTCCTTAGAAAAGTTCGTCTGCTACTTTGCAGTGCATTGATTGACTGATCGACGTCTTATGTCACATTCCAAGCAAACCCGAGCGCATGACGACATGTTTCGAGCAAAGTCGATCAGACGCCGAGTTACGTCTGGTTCAAATTATGCAAAAGACCAAAATTCAAAATAATTATATATATTTATATATAAACTAAGATTAATAAAAAAAAAACACTAACCTAGATTTAAAACAGATCAAGAAACTAAATATCCAGGCTAAATAGAGCACACACAAAGGAGCAGGTCAACTAGAATGAATTTCTTGATTTGTCTGACCCAAATTATGCTAAAATTTCAGACTTAAAAGATGGCTTCCTTTTCTTTTTCCGAATGTTCTGGTCAATCAAAGGTTTTCAATTAGGTTTATATCCGGTTTATGGGGTTATATATATATATATATATATATATATATATATATATATATATGGCAATGCAAGTTTATTAATACTATTTTTACTCACCGAATGTTTTGTTGCCCTAGCAGAGTGAAACATATATGTATTCCTTAAACAGGGAGTTAACTTGGTTCATTTTACCACTTGAAAATATTGGTGTGGCTCTTTCATGTAACATTGAAATATATTTAACAGAACAACACGCATCACTTCTAGATCTGTTTTTGACCACAGTTCCCGATGACTGCATAACGAAGGCCCAAAGCCCACTCGGGAACGCTGACCATGCAGTGATAATGGTTGAAATCGCCCTAAACTCTAGAGCCAAAACTGAAGAGCCAGTGCTCAAAACAACGAGATATTACAAAAAGGCTGACTGGGAAGCCATCAGGGAACTAATTAGAGATGCCCCATGGAGAAATATTTTCTCTCTCCCTGCTGAACAATGTGCAAACGAGACCACTGACTGGTTCAAAACTGCAATCGAAGCGCATGTTCCCATGCGGAAATTTTACAGTAAGCCCCACTCTCCCCAATGGTTTACGTCGACGTGTGCAACTGCCATTGCTCAAAAGCAGCATGCATACCGTAGGTTTAACCGACATAAATCCAGTTCAAACAGACTGAAGTATATAGAAGCTAGAAATAACGTTAAGAAAGAAATAACGACAGCTAAGAGAGAATTTACGGAAACCACTAAAAAGCGCATTGAAGCACAAAAACTAGGAACTCGCGACTTCTGGAAAATCTACAACAGTGTAGTAAATAATGGGCAATCAACAATTCCCCCACTAACCAACAATCACGAGGTTGTCTCCTCTCAGCAACCGACAAGGCTAACATGCTTGCCAGTCGGTTTGCCTCCGACTCCACACTGGACCCGTCCAACCACCCCCTACATGACTTTCCTATGCGGACAGACGCCACGCTAGACGATCAGAAAACCACCCCTGCTCAGGTGCATGCTATCATAAAAAACCTTGACACTTCAAAAGCATGCGGACCCGATCTTATCCCAGCTGTGCTATTAAAAAAGTGCTCAGCCGAAGTAGCTGCAGTTCTCTCCAAACTCTACAACAAATGCCTTAATGAAGCTTGCTTTCCGGGCTGTTGGAAAACTGCTTCTGTTGTACCAGTATTCAAGAATTCTGGCGAAAGGACATACCCATCAAATTATCGCCCCATTAGCCTCCTCTCACTTTTTGCCAAAATATTTGAGACCATAATTAACCATGCTCTAGTCCATCATCTTACAGATACTAAACTACTGACTGACAAACAATATGGATTTAGACAAGCCCGTTCCACAGCAGACATCCTAACTGATCTCTGAACGTATATACCATTCACTGGACAAAGCGGGAGAGGGCAGAGCGGTAACTCTAGATATATCTAAGGCTTTTGACAGGGTATGGCATGAGGGTCTCCTCAGGAAAATCAGATCATACGGTATCACTGTTAGAATACTTAACATAATTAAATCCTTCTTAGATAAGAGAAAAATCCAGGTTGTCCTCGACGGTCGTACATCTAAACAATATGATATAAATGCGGGGGTGCCCCAGGGTTCTATCCTTGGACCTCTATTGTTCCTGATATTCATAAATGACCTCCCCGACAAAATTGCTTATGAGATGGGTATATATGCTGATGACAATACACTCTATGGCAGGCACGACAGGAAGACGAATGAACACATTTCTAAAGAAATGGCAGAAACACTAGAGGAAGACCTCCAATCTGTAGTGGAATGGGGACAAAAGTGGTTGGTCGCGTTCAATGCTGCCAAGACTAAACTAGTTTCATTCAATAATTACAAGAAACTCTCTCTACCACCCATAGCAATGGCCAACGACTCTTTATCTGAGAGTCCATCTTTCAAACTCCTTGGCCTAACGTTCACAGGAAACATGAGTTGGAACAATTACATTGAAGGCATTGCCAGGGCCGCTGCAAGAAAGGTGGGCTCTCTCTACCGTTCTAGAAAACTACTAACACCCGAAAGTATCCTGTACCTCTATAAGGCCACCATTCGCCCATGTATGGAGTATTGCTGCCACATCTGGGCTGGTGAATCTTCTACTAGTCTCTCGCTCCTTGACAAGGTTACAAAAAAGAGTCGCAAACCTGATAGGCCCTGATCTGGCATCTAAGCTTCAGCCTCTGTCCCATCGACGAAATATTGCATCCCTCTGCCTTTTCTACAAGTACTTTAGTGGTGAATGCTCTGACGAACTGCAATCACTTGTGCCCCCACGATGTGAGCACCCTCGACAAACCCGACAGGCTGCTAAATCCCACCCCCACACTGTAGAAATCCCTAGATGTAAAATATCTTTTTACTCCAATAGATCTTCCCCAGAACCGCTAGACTCTGGATTCCATTCCAGGTCCCTGCTTCCCCAACTGTAATGACGTGCAGAAGTTCAAGTGTAACGTGAACCGACATCTTGCTGCCCAAATCCCTACATAGTACCCCAGTAGTTGTTGCCCCTGTCAGTAGCCCCCTACACCAAAGTGGCAATTTGCCTTGTTTTGGGTGAAAATGTAATTAAAAAAAAACAAAACAAAAAAAAAAAACAGAATTGAAGTTTCCTTCACACTTCACCAGGTTCTAGCGACTATCAAACCAAATTGCACCCTATACCATAACCTGGACCCCCCATCTGTTAGTATTTGGCTGCAGTCTTTTGAAGTCAAACTCTTGCTGACCTCCACTGTCGGGAAATAATACACATCATGACCCCAAAAATAGAAATTGATTTATAAAACCATAGGTCTCTTCACCATATCACGGGCCCAAACTTTTCTGCTCTTGATATTGGCAGGACAAAGAAGATGTTTCCTTCTCGCAGCGTTACGATAGTAGTCTGGCTTGGGAAGATAACTGACAGCTGTTCTGGGACTGACACCAGCTTGTGTTGCAATGTTAGAGTCTTTTGACCGAAAACCTCTTTCAACATTTATTTTCACAAGCTGCAAGGGTTTTTTTTCCGAGAGCCCGGAGCGATCTGGGCGAAGTTTCGTGCACTCTTCGATCTTTTCTGGATTGTACAATCACTATTAACACTATAAATAGGAGAAATTCTACGAGTTTCTCCTATTTTGCATTGAATAATACCACCTTCATATTTGCCACTAATTTGCCCTCGCTGAAATTGTGATAGTCCTGATGTTCTTTAGGTTCATGGCGTCTTTCAATGTTTTAAAACGCAATTTTAATGAGTTATTTCAGTACAATTCTTATGTGTAAATATAAATAATTTTAAGAAAATATTTATCGTTGTCTATTATTTTTGTCGTGTGTATGTGTGTGGTTCTGTTCGTTATTTTCATCAGTCCCCGGGAATACAAAAAGAAAGAAAATAAAGAATAACATGAATATACCTAAATAAAATCATACGTATACTTCCTCCTAATATCTCGTCATAATTTATCAAGAGATTCCATTTATGCCGATATATTTCGATAAATAAAGGCCAAATACCTGGTTTTTACATGCATTAAATTTATTTATTTTTTCGTTTATTCAAGTGTTTCTTTTATTCGCTAAACATAAGTATACGTATAACTATATAAACATACATATATAAAATATGCATGAATAAATATGTTAATTTTATATACACACACAATCAATCATATGTGTGCGTGTGTATGTAACGTAAGATCAAGGAATTTTTTACAGTAGCGATTGCAGTTGCATCTGGGAAATGATTAACTGTTATTGATTCCTAATTTTCTCACGCATTTTGTTTGATCTTTCCTTTAAACTTATCCCAGCAGCATTTTAAAAGTGATATATATCCAATAACTAAAAAGTATGCATTTTATAACTACTTTTTAAAAAAATCTTAAAAGTAAAATAATTTTAATATCATATTTTTCCTTGATTCAATCCTCAATATTTATGTATATTTTTTTAAATATTAAAATTGCTATTGAACGTTTTTGTCGCTTTCTACAAAGTTGTTTAATAATCCCTGTCCTAGCCCTCCTGTGAAAAGGGTTGAGATATTATAAATAGCAACGTTAATAATGACTAGGTTGGTAGGTAGGTTCTGATTACAACATTTAAATGCAAACTAATATTATCGTACATATTTCCAAAAAAAAACTTTACAGCCTTTAAAAAGACAATAATAATAAAAATATAGATATAAAATCTGATTACTTCAGATTCTTTAAATTTCGAAACTAAACAAGACGTGCACTAAAAATCTACTATAAATCATATATAAACATGTGCCCTTCGTATTTTATACGAATGGCCCATGTGTGTATATTATTTATAGTAGATTTAAAGTGCCCGTCTTCATGGGGAAAATATGGTTCTTCAGTGTGCCAATAGAAAAGCCTAGAATAACGTCGGTAACTTTATTATACATACACATACTTGCATATATGTATGTATCTGTAGTCATCCACATACAATACAATTTCGTTGTATTATTACTCATCAGTGCGACTAGACCAGCAACTACCTCAAACCAGTATTGAAACTCGACTACCCAGGCAAGAGTCAGCGCTTCCACTGTTACGCTATTTGGCTGCTGCTGAGATGGCGATGGGAAATTACAAATTTTAATGCATACATCATAATTATCATTTCTAAATGCCATAAAGAAAAGCCACTTAGTGTTCCTATTTACAATGCCTCCCCACGGGACCGAGTTAGACACCAGGGTCGTTTTTTAATGTGGAGAAAAGGAACAAAAATAAAAATTGTCTCAGTCGTGAATGATTTCTCCTCCACTGACAGAGAACAAGAAATTGAAGTGTAGATCTGAAGAACAGATACTTTACTGTTGACATTCAATTTAGTATGGATAATTTCCTTTTAAATTAGTTTTAGACAGCGGATTTTGCCTGGCCTGTTATCTATAATATAAATCTCACCTATCTGTCTAAAATGTATGTATGTATGTATGTATGTATGACTGCCTTAAACTTTCGACATATGCGACGGATTTTCACGATATTGGTATCATTTTGAAGCTCGACCTTTCGGACTAGAAATCGAAAAATTATCCGCAAGGACCCGTGCCGCAGTGGTTAGAGAACCTGTAAAAAAAATCAATTGTAAAAAGCGATATTCTCATGAAGGTTCAATCCTCAGTGTTGGCGACCGTAAAATACAACTGCAAAATATTCAGGACTTCTATGCAGTCCTGGTTGACAGAACAAGAGCACGATACCTCCGTAAAGTAAATAAATAGTTTCGCTCGATATTCCGTTCAAATTCCTGGGTTCGAAAGAAACATTCCCAAGTTCAACAAGATACACCTGAAGAAGTTCGGAGGTTACATCAACCGAAACGTCGTGAAAATCAAACTAAAGGTGAGAACAGTAGTCCGATGAATCCAAATAATACGAATATTTCCGATGTGTTAGAAAAATTAAATAAAATATTTTTGCTACTAGTAATTTAATAATTTTGCGAAAAATCAGTGTGCCAATTTTGTCTCTCTCTGTCTCTCTCATATATATATATATATATATATATATATATATATATATATATAAGTAGTAAGTATGTTAAAAATGCAATGTTATACGTATGAATAGATGAAGTAGAAAAGATCAAATTTCAAAACGAGTAAAATATCAGAATTCGAGCTACGTTTCAGGTTAACAGAAAGTCGACATTATAAACACAAGATTTACCTATATTCAGGTATTCGAATTTGAAGCCAATAGATGTCCTTTTTAGAGCTTTTCCGTCACAACCGCTGCTTATTGTTGTGACGATGCAATCATATAGTTGAATTTGCTGTAAAAAAGTTAATACCTACAAGAAAATATGCCGACTAGAGCAAATAATGTTTTTGTTTATTTTGTTGTGGCTTGGATTTTAAAAGCTTCGAGAAAAAGACGAGTACGGGTGTTAGCAACAATGAGAAAAATAACACAGCGGTTTTACTGCTATAATATTACTACGAGGACTTTTATAACTGTACGTCATTGCCTATTATTTAGAACTAGTTTTCAAAACACCGATTGTTTCTGTTAACGGGATGATCCCTTCCGAAGTCATAATTTACTGAACGTTTTAAATTACGTAGATATGAACTCTTTAGGTTATTTTAAAATAGAATAAATGTGTATTTTTCATTATTTGATAAAATTTAATAAACATTAATTACGACGTTTGCACTAATAGAGGGTAAAATCAGTTAATTACAGTTTAAGAAATCAAGTATATGAATGGGATGCTAGATTGGTGTAATGCGTATTCTTGAGTACTATGGTATCGTCTATTTGGGATTCTTACTCTAACAGGGATATAAAAAAATGCGTTTGGCAAAAAACGAAATGATATGAATGAAACAAGAGAAGAAAAAAATATTACAAATAAGCAACACATGTGTTTTGAAGTTAAATTGAAATTATAGCTTTAGTAGTTAAACAGAAAACAAGGAACATTTTGTAGAATTCCAGATTTATAAAAAAGTCTCACAAAAGAAAATATATTTTGAAATTATGGAGCTAGAAAAAATTATGTTAATTAAATATTCGGAAAATCGAACAAAATACAATATCCAATAAGAAAAAAATAGTTCAAAACAATGTCTACGAAATCTATTAGGACAGTTATCTCGGAATTATAATCGGCTATTTCGAAAAAAGAATACATACATAAGAGCCAAATACGACCTTAACTAGAGTACTGTAGCCACAACTGGGAAGCAGATGCTCAGAGCCCCTATACTGTCTTGATATAGTACAAAACCAGCTTCGGAACCTAGTAAGTGATGCCTTTTTCTCTTTTTCCTGCAATCTTTTTCCCATTAAATACTGTTTTCGCTCTATCGTAATTTCCATACTTGCTCATCTGTTCCAATCTATGTTCACACCTGCAAAACTTTCGTCTGGCTAAAGCCATTATCAATAATTTCTCCACTCGATCATTGTCTAAATATAGACAGAAAATCCATGAACAAAACTTCTTTCCTCGAACTGCCTGTCTGCGGAACTATTTTGCTGGCCTGATACTAGTAATACGTAAACCAGTCTCTGTTGATCCGCCCCCTTAAATGATCAAATTCCATCCAATATCTACCACTAGCGATTAATAAGCCATTGTTTCAGTGACCATTTTACACTCATTAACTCCTCTCGTCGAGTAACATCCGGGCCTTGATAAGGCTTCTCTATTGTAAAAAAAGAGTAAAGATTCGGCAAAATTTGGAATTATAACAACTACAGAAAACAACGAAGATGCATAGTGCAAATGGATGCAATAGACTGAAAGTAACTGAGGTTGTGGAATATCAAAGAATGATTGCTAAAACTATTAAATTTTATTATAAAAAAAATGTTTACATTTGAAATTAGTATTTTAGTCGATCATCTTTTTATTTTAAAGTCTGTTTACAAGTGTATTTAATATTTTGGACAACAGATTTTAAAATACGATTGCTAAAATATAAAATTCAATTGTAAACAAATTTTAGAATAGTATAGACGATCATTAAACTACTCTATTTTATGTGTGAATAAATTTTTAAATATCTAAAATTAAAGTTTTTAAAAATTACAAAAATTGGCATTACGGTACAATTAAAGCTGTCGATCATATTCGAGGATGACGCAACTAACTTCTCCACCAAATCTGCCACTTTTTCATTAATCTTGATCTTGTAATGTTCAAAAACATCAAGCACATTTTTAAATACTTTTGCTACGTTCTTAATGATGACTAAACCTTAATATTCCGGCCAGTTAGCTAATATTTTACTTTTATGCGGAATGAGCCAGTATTAGTTTTAAAAATGTTAAAATAGTAGCAAACATGATGTAATAGCACGTTTTAAAACTCATTTCATATTTAGAGTCGATTACATTGTCAGTTTCCATATCCTTGTCTTAGTTAATGTTAGTTTCTCATATTCGTTCGATAATATTCCTGTACAATTCATCAATATGTTCATAGTGAAGTAGTCTGTGCAGTTCCCAAGTGAAACTACCTCCTTAAGTAGCCGTGTCATTTTTATATGTCGTTTCAATTAGTTGATTGTCTTGACTCATGGCGTAGTTTTGCGCTTGATTTTGCCCACAGAATCGTCATTCACTATTTTCTTGGGTCGTGTCTACATTCGCTTCTTTTATAGTGTAGCTTCGTTGCGTTGTATTAGACGCATAAGAAGATTTCATTCTTTTAAAAATATGATCTCTAAAATTTTTTTTTTTTTTTTTTTTTACGATTTTCATAGAATATATTTTGTTTCTAGGTAAGTAAAAATCTTTGCTAACGATTTCGGCTCTCTTCTGCGATTTTATTCTTTGAATGTTTATTTTATAACTACAAACTTTATACCAAACAATTAGCATACTTCACAAATAACCAATCATTCTAAATAACCACAGTCTAAGACACATTAAATACATTTCAATAGACTTTAAATATCTTCCTATATACGTACGCAAAAATAATTAAACTGGATAATATAAGAAATGCGGTACAGCTTTTTCGCAGTAAAAACATACATATCGAAATTCTATTAGTTTATTACATCGTGAGAAATAATTTTATTTTGCAAAGATATTGATGTACTACAAAATCATTAGTATTTATGGATAATTAAAACTTAATAAAATTCAAGAAGTTTTGTCCACAAAACAAGAGAACTTATCGTTACAGAGGAAAAACGAAAATGGCAGAACCGTACAGGCAACGGCATATGTATTTCAAAAGACATTTTAATTGCCATATTAAAAAATGTGTATTGTTTCAAAAAGGTTTCATATTCAGACATGCTCACTTTTTACGAAAAACTTGTTTTTAAAGGAAGGGAAACCGTTAAAAATATTAATATTATAATATAAATATTATATATATATATATATATTTATATATATATATACACACGGTGTTTGAGAACAGTTATGAATTTATTACATTTTTAATAATAATAAAAATAAAACCAACAATAAATCTGCCATTAAGTAAAACGAGATTTGTACATAAGCGGCACGCTTAGTTAATAATCTCATTCAATGAAATCTCCCTCCGCTTTAATGACAGCCTAATGCTTAAACGGATTAAGGTCTAGAGAGTTTGGAGGCCACAAATTAGTCAAAGTTATGTTCGTCTTTAAAAAAAGCACGTCTTGTTTAACAAGATGTTTCAATTTGTATAAAAGTCTCTTGGATCACACTAAACGATTTTCGTAGATGGTATTGGACATAAATCTGGCATATCTTTATCACAAGATTGTATCAAATTTTCTCATAGACAGTTCTTCGAATTGTGGCTTTAGGGATACATAGACTTTTTAAACTCAGCTGAACGACTTCTGGTAGTTTTTGTTCATGATATTCTGATCCTGTTAAATTAACTCGTGTGGTCTAATGCTCTCAGAGCGTTGCTGGTGTTTTTTATGTTTATTAACAGGCAGAATTTCCCATCATTATCTCCTAACTCTTTGATAACTTGGAAAAATATTGGGGAACTAAGAAAGTGGGCAATTTGAAAAGAGCTCTGCTCTGTCATTATTATTTTATTATCTACCATGATTGATTGTAAAAGAAAAAAAGGTAATATACAAGAACGAAATAACAGACGCATTCTATATACAAATTCACCACCCCATATATATATATATATATATATATATATATATATGATATGATATAAAGGCGAGTTAAACTAAAATGTTTTGCAATATTGGCGATACGCCAGCATTGCAATAGCAGCGCACATATTACATATACAACCAAATTTGTTGAAGGTACTCAAAGTTATTTGCAGTTTTATGTGAAATATTCTTTAATTACGTAATTTTTCATCAGTACTTGACGCCACGAATATGCACACACGAAGCATTGTGTAAGAATGCAATGTACTGTGTATCGCAGCAGGTAATCTAATTTTTACAACAGTTACAATCGGCAAAGTAATTAAGTTTCAACTATAGATACCATTCCAAGGAATAGCAAACAAGAGGAGATCAACAGCAGGAAGATCAATAAGCTTCATCCCTAAAGCATTCTTAGAAAATAAGTCTGGGCGTGTGGAATTTTGTAACATAGATTTCAATACTTTAAACATATATGCGTGACTATTTTGGGAAGGTAAATGTGCCGCGCCGAATCAAAAAAAAAATCCAGGTCGGTATTTGGGGGCGTATATACTTCACTAGGAGAGATGCCCCTCTGAATAAACTTTCCTGTCGCGTAGGTGACAAGGCGGTTCACCATGAAATAGAGTACCAGCAAATGGCTTCAAGATTAATTCTTGAACTTGCATGCCAAGCACATGTTACCGCAGCGAATGGTGACAACTGAAGTGTGTGCGACACGTAGTTGCGATTTGTGGATCACTTACAAGACTTCGTAGCTTGGGATCGTCCAATCCTAATAAATAAAATGTGTATTCAGAGTATTGAATGTCAGAGTATTTCCCGCTAGAAGATATATATCAGAGAGAGAGAGAGAGAGAGAGAGAGCGAAATTAGCAAAAAATTCTTATAAGCAACATTAATGCAATTAAAAAAATACAATTAAAAAACTAAAAAAAAAACTGAAAAACTGTTTTGAAATAACGTAAACATGCAAATATGATAGATAATCATTCATTTTTTAAATTTTTTCTAATAAAAATATAATTAATTTCGGATTATATTGACTCAGTTCTGTCTTTGAGAGACGATGGAAATCTCCCTACAAAGATATCTGCGTGTGCGATTGTGAAGCAACGATTGTAAAAACCCCAATCACACCTGTTCTAATTCAACAATGTTTGAGTCCATTGAGAAGCAGAAGTCGAGGACGATTGGATACAATACCGAGATGAACGAAATGTACATACAGCACCTGGTATTCCCAAATGCCAACCAATTAAGCTGTGTTGAGCTTGGTCAGCACTTAACTTAGATTATCAAACGGGAACCTGCGTTTCAATATAGTCATGCCGTGTATATATATATATATATATATATATATATATATATATATATATATATATATACATATATAAAATTTGACCTTGACATGGAAGCACCGTTTAGCGAATATTACAAATTTCTACATCAAGATTTTTTTTTCTCAATTTGAAGCCTATATCCTTAATTTAAGTCCTTACGCGCTTCTCTACGCTTTAAAATCTATCTTCCATGGAATGGATTTTACTCCGCTACAAGAATGTCATTTTCCTCATCCCTGGATATTTTAAAGGCACTCAAAATAACACTTCTTGAATCTATTATTGGATATACACAATACGAACCTCATACTCTTACTGGATTTCTGCAACACTAATTATGGGACATTGCTAAGTATTTTTTCCTATAAACTTTTACTTTCCTTCAAAATTTTTTATAACTACCGTTTTCAAAAATTACGCTAACAGCAAAATGAGATTTTTATCCATATATTCCTTTTGCTAACGTTTTTTCCTCTGAGGCAAAAGAGCCTATCTTTGAAACGCCATGGACTAAGGAATGTTTCTCACGTTTTCTCCCATTCCCTGTTTGGAAAAATATCGAGAATCTCATTCTTAAATATCTTGACGTCTATTAATTTATATATATATATATATATATATATATATATATATATATATATAATTAAGAGACGTCACGATATTTAAGAATGAAATTCCCGATATTTTTTCCAAAAAATTAGGTGCTTTAACTTTCGGAATTGCTTTCTTTACAAAGCGCGCTTTTCCCTCTTTTCGTAAGGACGTCTTGCCTATCCCGCAGTCAAGTAATATTGTTTATAAATTTCAATGTCGGTGTGGTGCCGTCTATATAGGCAAGACGACCCAGCGTCTTCAGGTTAGTATCACCCAGCATATGCCGCGTTACATCTGAGATCATCAACCTATTCCAGGAGTTCCCAATTAGTAGAAGCGGCTATTGGACAACACTTAGTAGATGAAAAAGATTGTGCTTCTACATTCTCTTCGGAATGTTTTTCTGTTTTACACGGAGGTCGCACTAAGTTCCACCTGTCTGTTCTCGATGCGCCTGCCATCAATTTTAGCCCTTCTACTTTGTGTTAGCAGAGACACCTTCGCTAGCAGTTGAAACTATTTCGCGGAACACATTACATTTAAGGTTCTTTTTATTACAACAATTCTACAAAAACAAAAATTCTATTCCTCCTTACAAAAAAAAGTCGTCTGTACGAAAAGCGCTTTGGGTGTCGTTCTTTTTGTATTGCGTGATTTTTTTTTTTTTTTTTCTTAATCGACTTATTTTTTATAACATTCCGAATAGTGTTCACTTTTTCCTTGAGTTGTATTACACCTCATGATTTTGTTTTTAATCGACTTATGTATTATTTTTTAATATTCGATTATGGTTCACTTCTTTCTCATTATTTTAAAATTTTCTTATTCTAATAAAGATATATATATATATATATATATATATATATATATATATATATGTGTGTGTGTGTGTGCGTGTGTGTGTGTGAATTCATGAAATAGATATTACATGCTGGCGACGTAACCTTTGTATACACACAATTCGCATGTTCAACTCATTTCTTTCTGCATATTCTCATTAGCACAAAGAAATTCGGGCTCGGCATTGATACACATATGCGCACACTGGTGTGAATTTTATTTCAATCAAAGTTGTCTGTCTTTTTAGGTTTATCAAGTTGAGCGGTCATTTTGTGACAGCTGCTCAAAATGAATTAGCCACAAGTGGAAAGATTTCCCGTTTCTCGTACACTGAGCTTTGAGAATTTTTTTCTCAGTTCATATCCAACCTTCTTACCAGTCATTTTTATGGGGGGGGGTAGAGTATACGATCATGCAAATATTAGGGAGAAAAAAAAAGAAAATTTGAATAAAATCGAATTGAAATGCTCAAATAAAGTAAATAAACTAAATAAATAAACAATAAATATAAACTCATTCATATGCGAATAATATGAAGAAGTGAAAATAAATTGTTAATGGAAACTTCGGATCATAGATCCCGCCTCTATTTTTTTTATTGTTTATTTCATGAATTCTTTTAATTAAATACTTAATTTTCAAATCACACAGGCACACACTAAAACACAAGTTTATCGAATATATAAAATAAATGTAGTGTCTTCATATACTTTGTTATTGATAGCATTCTAATCCGTAAAAGCTAATATTTGATTCTGGCTTTTCAGGTATTTTTTTCCGGGGGGGGGGGCGATGTTTATAGCTTGTTGTTGAAAAGAAAATCTCATCCAATTTATTCTAACAGGACGGTCATCTTTAAAAAAATATGTTTTCATCCATATTGTCTTACTCCCTTTAATTTGGTGGAAACATTTTAAGAAAAACGGTGTCCTTTCAAACAGAAAGGTGAAATAAAATCAGAATAAATACACCAGCAAGCTACGTCAGATTGTTACAGCTAATATAAGTGAACGTGTGTGTGTGTGTACATTTCCCTACACAATAACTCTGTCAATTTAAAGCCTATAGATTCGACTTTTGATATATAGGGTACAGAGATTTTTCGGACAATCCGAGTTAGGTCATAAGCAATGGAGAAATTGTGACAGAACCTCCCCTCACTATCTGCCTTGCCGGAGTGGGCTAACCATTCCACATTGTGAACATTGCAGTCTACATGGACGCGACTGTTAGCTAAAGGGTGAGCAGACAGGATGGTGTCAGTTTTCTCATATATGCTCTTAGAGATACCAACTCTGCTGTTATTGGAGCGATAGAGGGTAAATATAAACGCAGCAAGTAGAATCCAAAAGCACATAAAAGGGCAATTTAGCGTCTTCTCTGGAGATGTCTCTACCACATGAGTAGTCATCTCTCATGTAGGCACATATTCAATACAATTGTCGGTCTTGAGGGTAAGATGTTGAGGTTAAATTAGAATATCATTTAATTTACTCATCTAGGGAAATACTCAGTCCAATGCCAATTTCGCTGAGAAGAATAGGTCTGTTTTGGTCTGCTGTAATTGGATTTCAACATCTAAAAGGTTGGAATGTAGACTCTTAATGTTGGAGAAGGAGATATGGTAGTGGAGGTCTACGTTGGAAATTGGAGTTTTGGGTTTAATCGTGTATTCCTTCTGGAGACTTTATCATGGAGCTTTGGGTTTAATCGTGTATTCCTTCTAGAGACTTCATGATGGAGATTTAGGATTTGTAGAATACGTCGACAGGTTTAAGCAGAGCAGAGAGAAAAATAAGGAAGAATATATATTATATAAAGCAATATTAATTGTTTCAACTCGCTTCAAAATATCTAGATACTACAGAAATCTAGAGTGTCAAATTTCAAATAAACTGAAAATTTGGATAACATAATATTTAAATTTTGCCCAGATAAAATCTTCATCTGCAATTTTCCAGGCATTTGCATCATCATACAAACCATAAATTATTATACTCGAGTGGCCTTTAGGCATTGATTACCGTAGACTACTTAGTATAAAACGCATCATTATAGTGAGTTTACTGTCATCTCTGAATATAAAATTATTCAATTTTTTGAATCAATCAATAGTGTCTATTTTTGACGCATTTGTAATAAAATAACGAAATTTCAAAATAAACTTAGTAAATATAACAAGAAAAATAAAATATATTCAATATTGTTTGCGTATTATTTTGAATGGCTGGTTTGAGTCAGAAAATCTTATGAACGGAGAAGATGACATTCTCAGATTTGATGAATAGAACAGAAAGGATTCTGATAAATAGGAAAAAAAAAACTTTCCAAGGGAAAAACACCTTAAGAATCGGAGCAAGAATCAAAATGAAAGGTGGAGGTAGTCGAAAAAGATTAACAAAAAATAGGAACGAGACTGACAATGTGAGTATAAAACGGATGACAAAATTAGGATAAAAACAGAAAGAAATATCTGAGATGGGTCAGGAAGATGGGAGGAGGTAACGATTTGTATGACAGGAACGGGAAGGAAATAAAGAGTGGCAGTATGGGGGTGGGGTGGCGATGTCCGGGAAAAAATCCCTGACTGTAAGTAAGGATGAGCAGAATTGTATTTGATAGGAAACAGGAGAAAACAAGAAACATATATAAAGGTTCAAGATCGATTAGGATTAGAGGAATGAAAACATGTTACGAGAGGTGAGAGAGATAGGCAGAGGAGAGGAAGAGAAGGCAGAGAAATGAAGCAAAGAGAGAGAGAGAGAGAGGGGGGAGTATTGAACAGAGGGAGAACACGAGGATAAAAAGGATAGGAACATGGAATGAAACAAGTTAAAGAGAGGAATACAAACGCAAAGAGGTAAGGGGGGAATAGAAAGAGGGATTCGATTGAATTAAACGAGACAAATAGATGGAGAGAAAGACAAAAGGGAGAGGCGAGAGAGAGAGAAGGAGACGTGGGATGAAAGAATAAAAAAAGTATAAGGGGGAACTAGGGGAGTAATAGAAAGAAAACAAATCAACATAGGAAAGAGGGAAGGCAGAAAGGGAGAGGAAAGATAGAGAAAGATAAAAATATAGTGGGAGAGAAGATTAAACGGAAAGAAAGATACAAAGAGGGGCTAAATGAAATAAAATATTACGCAGATAAGAATACAGAGGAATAGGCAACAAGGAAAAGCTAAAGGAATATTGAGGGGGAGAAGAAAACCGACTATCTATATAATAACTATATTTTAAAGCAGTGTAATTATTCGTAGCACATATAGTCCATAGAAATAATTAACGTTTTCTATCTTTCGTTACTTTACTAGCAGAGATAACGTAACTTCAATCCTTACATTGGGCAGTACATATTACAACGCAGTTTTAATTGTATTTTACTAAACGCTAGCGGATGTAGCGCCAGCAGCCACATAGCGCATATGCAAATCACTGATCTAAGGCTCGAAGTGACGTCATAGAGGAGATAAAGAAAAAAAAAGAGTGAAAATTACACCAAATGGCGAGGACCAGAAAAACGCGTGCAGGTGTGACAAAGATTCGTGTCCCGGTGAGACACTTCAGCCCGTGTGGAGACGGTAGAGTTTTAACTACATGTCAAACGAGATAAACAAAGACCTTAAAAGCAAGATGAATCATCTTTTTATTTCTTTTAAATAATTATATTATTTATTGCTCCCAGTAATCATATCGTTAACTAAACATTTGTTTTCTTAATTTCTTATATCTGTTCATTTCCTGCTGTAAACTTTTTGACAACGCCGAGATGTTCAATACTTCAATTAATATATTATGCAAGTATCATTATAGTTATATCAAGTCAATTATGATTAAAATAGAAGTTAATTCAATTATACTCTAAACAGAAGCATTCATTTTCAATGTGTCCTTGTATTATCAATGAATATGCTGTTGATTTTTTAAGCTAGCGATTTCTGCTTGTGCTGTTATAAAACTTCTCAAACACACTTGTGATATTAGGTTGTATAATAGTGTTAAAATTTGTTTAAAAAAAAAAAACGTTTTCAAACTATTTTTTTTCAGTTGTCGATTTTCGATGATTATTGGTTTTATTCCTATCTGATTACAAAGTCCGGCACCAGACATATGAATTATATTTGTGTGAAATTTTTAATAATCGCTCCAGCCGTAAAGGGATCGAAATGCAACGAATTCACATACCGTCTTATTTATAAGAAAATATGAAGTTACTACAAAAGGCATACAAAAACCGAAGACAAGTCTGTTCGTATACATTCGGACTCCATTATACATTTGCATAAGATGCCTAAAATCGTAAACGTAAAGAATAATTCTCAATAGAAGCAAGGTCCGGTGTATTATTTGAAACACGAGATTTTATTTATTACATTTTGGAGATGAGGATTGGTTATTCGTATTAGCTGGATTCATCGAATTACAGTTCTCATCTTCTGTGTGATTTTCAAAACAGCCGACACTCGAGATGAGAACAGTAGTCCGATATATCCAAATAATACAGGTGATTTTCTTCTTTATTTTTACGTGGTATTGTGATGCTAATATAGTCTATTCAAAAAATAAATATACGTTCAAAGAAACAATCGTTCCTTCGGTTTGTCAATATATCAGCTGATATAGTAGACATTTTAAGATCTACCTATTATACAGACAGACGCCGGTTAATAAATAGAAGAGGCAGAGATTATATAATAGTCTTGTTTGTTCAAAGATCAAAAGAAATTGAACGAAAGTAGACGAATAGGAATTGACCAAGAATCAGAGAGAAAGGAAACTGACAGGAATAACAGGATGAAAGTGTATTGCGAGAATGCATTCTTGAAAAGAGGTGGGAGCAACTAATATACTTGTCACGGTTATATTTCCATGTATCCCAGGGCAAAACCACGGGTTCAATACTCAGACGAGAACGAGCCCTTCACATCTGTCACACACACACTTGTCATTTTAGACAATCTCAACTTTATACCCCCCATATCTTTTCGTTTTTGTTTCCTCTACCGAAATCGAGAGTTCTAAAAACACTTTCAAACGTTCCATTTAACCCTTTCTCTCATCCGAATCAGCAAAAGAAAAATGATCAGCGAAAATGAATTTTTTTTTATTAGAATGGAATCATCGATTATGGAAAGCAAAGTGTTATTTCATGAAGTTTTACATCATAAAGGATATTAGCCGAGTTTTGTATTGTTTGGGTGCGTCTAAAACACTAACAAAGGACACTTTAAAAATCGAGATGACATTTGCAACCACGGCGACATTGCAGTTTCATTAAGAATAGTACCTGATCAATGCAAATTGCATTAAACAACGAACAGTCAAAAACTAACTAAATTAAATAGGAAAACTCTACCTCCACTTTGCTTTATAACATGAATGAGGCAGTATACGAGGATTAAATGGAGATGAAATCAGGAAATTAAACAAACAATAAACCATCGTATAAATGAGTATATGGCTGATCTAAATCTTCTGAAACAAAAGCATCATTAAGACGATAGATTTAATAAGCACCATAATATTTACCAAGAGAAAATATACAAGTCAGTGTGCAAACTGTGGCTTACTTTAAATGTAGTAGAGAAAAGTATAAAAGGGGGGGTATTCCTTAGAACTAGCTAATGTAGAGCTGATAAGAGAAATTGATAAACGCGACAACTATAAAATCTGCGCATATCAGGAACCACGCTAATATTAACGAAGAATAACAGAACATAAAATGTTCTTGAAAACAAATCATGCAATAGAAAAACGATGAAAAGCTAAAATACATCTGCCTTATCGATAGTAAAATACGTGAAACAAATGAACTAGGAACGTTAACCCGAAGTTACTTAGACGATGCAATTAAAAAACTAAATAAGTACAAAATACAAAGCAGTTGATTACCTCCGTCAAAAGAAAATGATATTTCAAAAACAGCAACACAGCAAGTCAGGAAAAGACAATTACGAATTAGGACCAAAAAATAACGTAAAGCAAATACTTGAAAATGCTTTGAGAAAAGGCACTTGAAAAGCGAAATGCAATCGCTACTTACAGTCGAACAGAAAAAAGGATATCTAAAGAGGCTACATAAACACCAGAATTGACAGAGCAGAGATAAGCAGTTAACAGAAGAATACAGCGCATGCATTTGTAGGTGTTGCAATTTAAAAACCATATAAACTTAGAAACGTTTGGACAAGAAAGACAATCCAGTTGAAACTAAAATTTGAGCATACGTATTAATGGTACTGAAACAAAACAGAGCCAAATAAAAAAAAAAAATGAAACCCATAACATTCTTTGGGATATGGAAATAGAAGGAACCAACTTAGTCACACAGGGAGAACAAGAACATGAAATCCTAAGACATAACAAATACACGGATACAGGTAGTTTATCAAAGAGTGGAAAAGAATAAGAACACGACAAACGCTATGTAATACCTATAATCAGATAGAGTAACTAATAATTGTTCCGTAAAACCAGAAATATATTAAGAAAAATAAAAATCAAACAAGGCTTAACTATTATTCTCAGGAAAATATCAAAAGTATTAAAACTCCTCTGGTAAGGTAACATTGCAAGGTGATACTGCGCGACCAGAGAAGTTTCAATAGAAAATAATCTATATATTAATACAATAGCGTGTGTGTTCTTTTGTGTGTCACGCTTTCCGGCAACTTTGATTGGTTGAGATTTTATTCTGGAATAGACATTTAATTTCGTAATACACATTTACGAACGCTCTGGGTTCTATTCGAATAGCGTGTTCTCAGACATATTTGCTTTTAATTCTATAAAATCTAGGGTTTTATCTTACAGAAGTTGTTAAGAAATAATTAATGTTAAGTCATTACGTAATAAAATCAATACCAAATCTCTCTGCCGGCGGAGACAAAAAAATTGAGCAATTATTATTATTATTATTTTACATTTGTTTATTGAGAGAGAGAGAGAGAGAGAGAGATAAAGAGAGAGAGACGCTGATGTCTTCAGTAATTAAAAATATTATCCCTACTACTAATTGCTGTAACAGATGCATATGTTATGGCAGGTCTGTAGTTTAGGTGGAAAAATAATCTCGAACTGTTTATCTCATAAAAGGAACTAATTTCTCTAAACACCGGTACGTTACCATGGCAGTATTATATAAACTTTTTGTTTATTTATTTTAATACATTTCACGATCTTTTTTTAACGATATCTTTTTTCTATCACTGTTTACTTATTTATTTTAAACAACAGTTTTTAATTTTAAACTATTTAATTTTAAACAGAATGTTTCACGATATCTTAAACAGTAAGCACTTTTTTTTAAATAAATTATTAGGTGCAAGCACATAATTGTTACAAAACGCCCTCCCATTCCCATGTAAAGATTGGCTTTCAAAATATTATTTCAGCACGGTAACAAAAATACATAAGTACCGAACTTTTTATAATTTTTAATAATAATTTGATAATGATATTTTTTTTTACCTGATTTACACCTTAACATTTTCCTTTGAAATGTCGACTTCTATAGATTTGAATATGCTGAAAACGAATATCGCATTTAAATTTTCCGCAAATATGTAGTTTTTCGAATATTTAACAATTTGTTTATGTTAAAAACGGTGGCCATATTTTTGCGACAAAAATATGTGTGCACTTAAACGTATAATAAAATGCATTCGAGAACAATACTTATTTTTAAATAAAACACTAAAAGTTCAAAATTATAAAGTTCTATTTACATTGTTTAAAATCTAAAAAAATTCTTTCAAAATTCTTAAAAAAATCTATTTGTGTTGTCTAAAATTAAACTGTTCTATTTATATTGTTTATAATATAATAAAAATTATGTATATATTGTTTAAAATAAATATTTGTTTATCATTTAAAGAAAATGTTCTGTTTAAGTGCACGCATAATTTTTGCGCAAGACTATGGTCACCGCTTTTAACGTAAAAAAAATTATATTGTTATATTTGAAAAACTATGTATTTGCGGAAAATTTAAATGCGATATTAGTTTTCAGCATAGTCAACCCCCATAGAAGTCGACATTTCAAAGGATAAATATTCAAGTGGAAACCAAGTAAAAAATTATCATTATCAAATTATTTAAAATTATAAAACGTTCGGTATTATGTATTTTTGTTACCGTGCTGAAATAATATTATTTTGAAAGTAATTCTTAACATGGGAATACGAGGGTATTCTGTAACAATTGTGCTTCCACCTAATGATTCATTATAAAAAGGGGGCTTACTGTTTACTACAATAATATCAGCGTGTCTCAATTTGCGCTGAACATCCACAAAAATGCCAACATCAATATATTACATATGAAAGAGTCCACTGTGGAATGTCCACAGGTCCCGCTAGCTTATATATTAATGTTATTTCATGTTTCAATTTTTTTTAATCCAATTTTTTATTAAGAACGTTTATCCTCATCGGCAGAGTTGTTTCACCAAGGGACCCGTAACGTAGTGGATAAAGAGGTTGAGTCTCTATGGCTGAAGGTGGCTATTGTCTGAAGGTAGTTTCTGAAGATATTTTATTATTTCTTTTATTACATTTTCACCCATACAAGGCACATTGCCACTTGGTGTAGGGGGCTACTAACAGGGGCAACAACTACTGGGGCACTATGTAGGGATTTGGGCAGCAAGATGTTGGTTCACGTTGCACTTGAACTTCTGCAAGTCAGTACAGTTGGGGAAGCAGGGACCTGGAATGGAATTCCAAAGTCTAGCAGTTCTGGGGAAGAAACTACTGGAGTAGAAAGATATTTTATATCTAGGGATCTCTACAGTGTGAGGGTGGGATTTAGCAGCCTGTCGGGTCTGTCGAGGGTGTTCACGTCGTGGGGGCATAAGTGCTTGCAGTTCGTCACAGCATTCACCATTATAATACTTGTAGAATAGGCAGAGGGATGCAACATTTCGTTGATGGGACAGAGGCTGAAGCTTAGATGCCAGTTCAGGGCCTATCAGGTTTGCGACTCTCTTTTGAACCCTGTCAAAGAGCGAGAGACTAGTAGCCGATGCACCAGCCCAAATATGACAGTAATACTCCATACATGGGCGAATGGTGGCCTTATAGAGGTACAGGATACTTTCGGGTGTTAGTAGTTTTCCAGCACGGTAGAGAGAGCCCACCTTCCTCGCAGCGTCCCTGGCAATGACCTCGATGTAATTGCTCCAACTCATGTTTTCTGTGAACGTTAGGCCAAGGAGCTTGAAAGACGTACTCTCAGATAAAGAGTCGTTGGCCATTGCTATAGGTGGTAGAGAAGGTTTCTTGTAATTATTGAATGAAACTAGTTTAGTCTTGGCGGCATTGAACGTGGCCATCCATTTTTGTCCCCATTCCTCTACTGATTGGAGGTCATTGAAGTGGTTTCAATCAAAGCCAAAGCAAGCCAGAGGATTAGTTGGTCAAAACGTAATGAGGCAACTATGGAAGGAAGTAATTACTGGGGACACAGTTACAAAACCCAGCATTGCTATTCTGTCGCGATAAATCATCTGAGGAGCGGGTGAGTTGGTGAAATAACAATTATAACAGATGAGAATATCAGTCAATAAAAATATATATAAATACAGAAAAGAACTTCGTAAACAAAACAAGAAATGTAAATGCAACAAAATATTACGAGGGAACTGAAATTGCAAGACAATCTTCAACTAACATCCCAAAATACTAGTAGAAAACGGTATCACAAATGTCTCTTGCTACCATAGAAAATGATTGTGAAGTCTTTAAAAAATTGACAGAGAAGTTAAATCATTTTCCAGAGATTCACTTAAAAAACACAAATAGTACTGGAATTAAGAGGAAGATTATTATCACTTAAATTCCAGAAAAAGTAAGCTCTTGTTCTCAATGAGAATTTAATGGTAAAAATATTTTGCGATGTTAATTAAAAGTAGTTGAATGTGCACGACTTATGGAAAACCGTTTTTGTCACTTGTAATTGTGGGGCACCACATTTTTTTTTGCCAGTAGGCGATGAATGCTAATGAATCATGCGAATAAAAAAAATACAAAAACTATCGTGTGGATAACAGACAATTATATTAAATTTACCAAACGTAAGTTCACTGATATTGGATATACCTGATTTGTTTCAGGTAATAAACAAAATTGATGAAACTATCTTTTTCTTCATTGTTGATGACCTATTGACCAACATTAACCGATGGGAGACTTCGTTAATGTACTGTAATAGTAGGAGGTCCATTAGTGCATATCAAATGATTTTTTTTATTGTGTACGCACGTGTACAGTTGTTGTTTCTGTTCCAGATTAACGCGGACTTTTAAAAATGAAGATGCTATATTACTTTAAATCGGGAAGAATATATGCGCATGGTCACATGGAGAGTTGAGTCGTTTTAAAAATATCGAAATCAATTCATTAGTCATAACCTATATTCCCTCAACATCGGTCGAGGCTTAGAGCAACATGCTCAAACATAACGTTCCTTTCGTTTAGTTTAGTAGTTAGAATAACTTAACGGTTTCTATTTCTATTTTTAGCGTGTTTTAATGGCGTTAAGTTTTCAGTACTTAATACACAGCTTAATAGTTTGTATATCATCGCGTTGTGAAGTTTTATTCATCACCTGTTCTTTTATGAACAGCATCTCTACATGCTTTCTTTTTATTAACGGTGTGTTTATCCCTTCTTAATGTGCATTGAAGTATTTTACGATGTCTATTAGTCTTAAGGAGTAAATTGATTAAACTTTTCTCATGAGGTTAAAAAGAATACATTTCTATGAAGTTTAGAAGTATTTTAATTAACTTTTCAATTGTAATCAAACTATATATAAGATGAGCCGAACGAAATCTAGAATGCTCCAGAAATATATCCCAGAAAAATTTCGGTTACAAGAGTTTTGGGAGAGACATTCACTACATAGATATGGTAACACACACACACTAATATATATATATATATACACCTATACATTACAATAGAAAAAATGCAGGCATAAAAATTAAATGTGTAAATTTAAACATGGAAAAGTAAAGGACTGGTTGTTAAAACTGGAGATGAATAGGAAAAGATAAGCTAGTAAAAATATAATAAATTTATAACTTAAAAAATTGCAGCATTAAGAATGTTTACAAAAATATTTTAAGCTATAAATTTATCTCTTTTCTAGAAGATCTTGTTCTTTTCTTTTCCAGATTTAACAACTAGTCTTTTACTTTTCCATGTTTAAATCTTTACCATATTACTTTTCATGCTTACATTTTTCTATTGCAATCCATGATTTTTCCAGGCTCCCAGTAAATTCAGTTGTTTTTTGTTTGAATTCAGTCTATTTTTTCTGCCCTCATATTCATAACATACACATATGTAATAACAATGTACGGCACGCGTCTGCTTTCATTCTGTTTCACTTGTTACTTCTCTTTTCGCAACAGCAGTAAATTAGTAGCAACAGTAGATGCTGAAGCGATGCCGTTGCTATGGAAACCAGTCATAAAAACGTCGCTCACATCCTTACAAATCTTGACGATTTTGAACACCACTACATTCATTATAACTTTTGTTTTACTGGACGAATATTGAACATTACTTCACAATATAGCTGAGAAGGTGATCTATAAACTGGAATAATTGTTTGAAATTTAGTTGAGAAATAACTGAGCGGTCAAGCTGTAAAGCAGTCCTAAATGACTAAAACTGCTACTAAACCATATATCCACACACTACCGTGTTTGAATGATTATATATATATATATATATATATATATGTATATATATATATATATGTGTGTGTGTGTGTGTTTGCTAGAAAGTTTGCATCCTAAATCCTATCCAAATATACACACTGTAGAAATTATGTTGAAATAAAACTGAGCTGTTTCATGAAACTATCTATATAATAATAATATGAACATTTATAATTGATTAAAGTTCGATTTCTAAAAGAAATAGGCAAATTAACCTTCATTAAGTAGTTCGTATGACCGATTATATTAATTTAATAATTTTTCAATAGAAAAGTAAACTTTTAATATCAATACAAGTGCGACGAAACCCCTAACTTTATACAGATATAGATCAGACTCATGTATTTAATGGGGTTGTCTATTTAGTAAATTGAAAGTATTCCTATCGAATATTGGCAAATCATTGAAACCAGGACAGACTTAACGGCAGAGATAACAAGACCCCCTTATATTACAGTCTGTTCGTTTTAGTAACTATTACTGTTACAGTTATTCTGTTCGTGTTCTATCTCTCTCTCTATCTCTCTCATATATATGTGTGTGTGTGTGCACTAAGAAATTGTTCATTAGTTAAAGGATACTTCGCAAACACAGTTTCAGATAAGCTAATAATCATGAGCCAAGGATGAAATGAAAAATGTAAAAGATTATTGGATTACAACAGATAGATAGCAACTATGAAGTAGCAGTGTTTACTAGAAGATCTTCGAGAATCGTTAACGATAAATTGGCCAATTATGATTGCTTTAGGATATCTATCAGTTATCAAACACGTTTCCCTAACGATGGCACACGATAGACACTTCTAAAATGGTATTAAAATATTGACATTTTTGATATTTTAAAATACTTTTAATCAAGTTTTCATATTTATAATTTTTGTATTTTAGACATACACCAAATAATTCGCCGTCGTTTGTAAGACGATAGTTTTCAACTGACGTTTTCCATTACACTTGTGACGCGAAAATCTGAGATATGCTATGGACATTTTTGAAGCTTTTTGAATGAAAAATGTTTTGCCATGAATGATATTAAAAAGCAAAACTCGATAACAGAAACATGTTCTCAACTTAATCAACAGATTGTTAGAGTATTTATCTACATCTTCATTTTTCTCATTTATTCCCATCCAGTTTAGTATATTTTCATGAGTTTACAATAATCTGATATTCACTGATCATAGTAGACTACAAAGTTATTTCAATGATAAAAATTCTAAGCAAAAACAATAAATAGCAAATGTTTATTTTATCTGCTAGAACTATTGTTTTCGCTCGGGCTAGTTAATGCTATTTTTAGAGTATAGTACATGTTACCTGATCAGCCGTTACAAACGTTGTTCACATATTCTTTATAGATCTTACTTAGAAAGTATGTAATTTCGAGATACTTAGATCACAGATCTTGGTCAAGATCATGGAAAAGTAAGTTACAATTGTAGCGATAATTTCGTTTCTGTCCAGAGTAATTCGTTATTGTCCCAACTAATGATGTATCGTGTCTTAGAAACATTAACATTGTAATTGCAATTAATACCAAAATATAATGCATCGATCTGATGCGTTTTGATAAACCTAACTATATGCCGAATACTAGCCTGATCAGATAAATAACTATCAATATTGTCATATCATAACTTCAGTAATACTTCATACAATATGGAAAGGTAAGGTCACGTTACATTTTGGGCCAGGTTTACGTTGATGATCGTAGATATGTAGTCTACTTACTGACCTACGTTCGTAGATTATTGGATGTGGTCTCATTACATTTTAGGTCACCAACAATTTGTAATATTCTGATATTCTAGAATTAAAAGAAAAGAAAGACAACAGATTTAAAATTATGTATG
Organism: Euprymna scolopes; assembly: GCF_053919585.1. NCBI lineage: Eukaryota > Metazoa > Mollusca > Cephalopoda > Sepiida > Sepiolidae > Euprymna > Euprymna scolopes. Next base: position 134,742,159 of record NC_136484.1, read on the forward strand.
TCTGAAATTCTACTTTGCCTAGATGATATAAAATACTATTAAACTAAGGTATCTCAATAGATATTAAATTTAAATAAACCAAAATATCATCGTATCATATGAATCCGAAGACTATTGTTGGTATTGGTTCCCCCGATATTTTTCTAGTTAGTATGCCTTCTAGAAAGACCTCAAGTACTTACGGAATGGATCAAGTAAAGGTTGCCAAAATCCTATGTGACAGTGAATTTGTGATATGAATTTGATTTGAACTTGGATTACCCAGGTTATCAGACAGTGTTGTTCAGCACTAGATCACCGCCAACTTTTCACCAAAAAAATAAATTCATGAGGAATCATTTTTATGCTTAAATATTGTAATTAATTTCTTTGGGTTAATGAATATATTGTTACTAATTTTCTACGTGGTGTCATTATAACATTAAGCGCATTATTTTTAATTTCCGGTTCAAGTGCTACACGAAATGAATGAACCATGCTCCCAAGGCAACAGACTATCACAATGCAATAAATTAGCTTTTGAAAAATATTAAATGACATTTTAAACTGGCTCTTTATTCTGTCAACTTCCTTGCAAATCTGTATTTGAATGCACGTCCTTTGATTCGAAAATTATTGGTTACGTAAGGGGCGTCAAAATGTACAACTGAGAGAAAGGCAGGAGTTTCTGACAGCATCATCAGATGGGCAAGTGGGTGTTTTTAATTTGAGGGGATATACTTACATCAAGATGTACCAATTGTCATGGCTTCCTCTCAATGGCCAGAGAGAGTGACTCGTCCTTTGACGTTTCCTAAATATGACGGGATTATTTGGCAAAGTAATCGAGATTCAATGAGGCTTTCTTGGGAACAGGCTGGATCACTAGTCTCTTAAGATTAACAAGCCATAGACAACAAGCGCAGGTCTATCCTGGCTGATATATTGACTTTTAGGACCAAGTGTGTATTCAGCGGGGCATCTGCAATCACACTGAAGTATGGAGGGGTAAATTGCCATCATAATTGTTAGTCGAGAGTGATAATTGTTCGTCTATTTTTATATTATTAGAAGCAAAGATTGAATAGATAGATTGATAGAAGCAAGTGGTTTTGAGATCAAATAGTATTTATTGATCGTATCTTTGTTAATAAAATTGTATGAGTTTTAGTAATTATATAATGTAATAATATACTCTTATTAGAATTTATGACCTCACTCTAAGCTAAAATAAACACAAATAGAATTTTTAAGCCTAGTAATTGTTAAGATATTAACTGATTATTTTACCAATATTATTTAGAGTATTTGTTTCAACTCCCTTACGCTTATTTTGTTTTCTACAGTTAATACATTATTTTAGTTAATGCCGCTTCCATCTGCATTTTTTATACATCTCAACACATTAATTGCGATACAAAAAACATTTATTATAGCCTTGCTTTTAATACTGAAAATACTCACATCCTTAACAGCGAATCCTTCAAATCAAAACTCGACGTCTTTAAGGTGTATCTTAAGTGTAAGTTTGTTTGATTTTTTTTTCGGAATAATCACACATGATACAAGTCGACACTTCTGTCAATATAATATTTCTGCTTAGGTCCAAGATGCAAGTTAAATAAATTACTACTTTACTTTTACTTTTAGTCTCACTTTAAAAAGATTCACGAATTTTTTAAATATACTTATATAGTTACATTTAATTACTGATACAGTCTCTTCTCCTTGTAGTAACATATTTAACTTTCTCTTAATTTTCTAAAACGTATAAAAGGTCAACGAGATTATTTTTTAACTGGAATGAATCGACTTAATCCACATTTGTGTTCCATGCTTTTTGCTTCCAATGATTTTCATTCAACTTCTGTAATTGGTTTCCTATGGTTATTATGTAATTTTCTAACTTTGTGATGTTTGCAAATTTAGTCGCGATCAGTAACGTTCCGTACAATTGTTAGAACGATAGTGATGGGTAATATCGAAGAATATAAATCGAAGACCATTGTTTCTCTCAATATTCCCAAACTCTGTCTAGAATTTCGTTGAATAATATCCACAAATTATTGGCAGTATTATCCCTATATACATTATACTTTTAGCTATTTTTGTGTAGCGAGGCGAGATTAACTTAATATTTTCAGGTTTTAACTGGAATTTGGTTTTTGATCTGTAATGTAAATCCCGGACTTTTAACATGTACGTCTTAAAAAATTTCTACGAATATATCCACAAATATGTTTTAGCCGATATGTTTATAAAATCGGGTTATTTTAAACAAGTTAGTCAATGTCTCTCATATAGCGCATATAATGCCTGATTACATGTGTTGTAGTCTTAATTCTAAGTATTCACGTTATTTTAAACTTGTACTAAAAGGCTTTCCTTGTCATAGATTTTCACACTATAATTTACCCGGGCATTATTAATTCTAGAATAATATATTAAAAAATAAGATCAGATAATTCTTATTGACGATAAACCAAGAATGATTACAAGATAATAATGAAACGAATATTTTAAGACAAATAATGTAAAAAATATTGGGCCGATAAATATTAAAACTACTGGCCGCCTAACACATACATTAACAGGAAATAGTAATTATATACCAAGGATCATTTATTATGAGTATAATATTTGAAGAGATTGAAAACGCGTACATAAATATCTTGGCAAGTTAAAATCCAAAATGTTCAACTTGCCGACATATTTCTATTAGTTTAGTGCAAATATCAACTTAGCTTGAATGTTTAATTTTAAATTTATCTGTCCTATCTGTCGATAAATCCAACGGTAGATAACGTGAAAGAGGCAGTAAATGTTTTGGATTTGATTTTATCTGGCGGCACCCAAGTGGTATTAAAAAGTATGTAATACTGATTTCAAGTTAAAGTATAATAAAAATATTCAATTAAGAATTGGCATAGTAATAATAAATACATCTCCATGCATTAAAATATATTTAAACGTATTTTACGACCAGTGAAGCCTGAGCGCCCTTAGAAATGGATATCTACAAATATGCGATGTGTATATTTTGATGATGGCATATATATTTTATCATGTAGCCACATAAAATGTAACAAATTGTCATACTATTTGGTATATTAATCTCCAGCATTGATTTCGAAATGCTCAATACGTGAGTAGAGACAGATAGCGAAAAATATATATGCTAATTAGGCTCCAGAATTTTCCGGATTTGACCACTAAAATGGCCCGGCAGTTAGCATGTATGGAGTATATGAATATATATATATATATATATATATATATATATATATATATATTATATTACTTTTTCACTGATATTTCACCCTTTATTTATACCAATAATTTTATTGATAAAGCCCGAGGTATGTAACATCTAAGAACAGAGCATATACAAATGAATGACAAAATAGCTATATTTTAATATTTACTTACCATTTCTTTCTTTTCAGCATGTTAAATTTTCCAAATTTCTTACATCGTCTTTTTCGTAACATAATAATACATTCTTTCTGGGTTATGAAACAGGTACTGTATAAAATTTAGAAATGTTGACATTTTAAGAAAATATATGGTAAGTAAATAGAATTATGAAATTTAAAATATAGTTCTTTGTCACCCATTATATATAGAGTTCTTTTTGTTTGAAGTGTATATATAACTACTTCATTTACTCACATAACATTAATATGCGAAAGTAGAGATTTATGCGTAAACTTAAAAGTATTTACTTCAAAAGTGCTCAATATGTAGGTAGTAATTAGCTCCTGAAACAGTCGAGCACTCTCAAAAGAATTTATTTCACCACATTAAAAATAGATATGGAAAGAGTTAATTTCGAAACATCGCTAAAAAACACCCCCACACCCAGCAAGCATAGCTATATTATTAAATTAATCCAAAAAACAGATGAACTAATACGCCGAATGCGATGGCGAGCAAATTTCTTCCTTAAAAATGAAAACGTAAACAAAAAAGAATCCTATGGTTTTAAAACCCTTAAAAATGCGAAAACAGTAGACCTTTTGATAAATTTTGAAAATGAACTTTTAAACGTAATTAAAAACTTAGAATTCCACAATCAACCTTACAATTTCCAACGGAAACTACACAAAATCGTTAGAAACATAAATAACTAATAAAATCTTTGTAAAAGCAGATAAAACCAGAAATTTTTATAAAATAGATAAGCAAGAATATAACAAACTAATCGCAGAAAATATTACAAAACACTACAAAAAACTAGACACAAACGAATGCGACTTCATAGATATAATAAATACTGAAAGTAAACAAATTACCGACAAACTAAAAATTATCGATAAAGTTGGCAAATTGAAACCTAGAGAGACATACATTCTGTTTAAAGACCACAAATGGCACTTTAATAATCCTAGCACCCGCCTTATAAACCCAACTAAACCAGAAATAGGTAGAATTAGCAAAACTATACTTTCTAGAGTAAACAAACAATTCAAACAAGACCTAGAACTAAACCAGTGGGCAAATACTACCGAAGCAATCTCCTGGTTTAAAAATATAGACAACAAAGATAAATGTACGTTTATACAGTTTGACATCATAGACTTTTATCACTCGATATCCGAAGAACTTTTTAACATTGCCCTAGAATTTGTCGAGACATACACTTATATATCCTCAGAAGAAATCAACATCATTAAAAAATGTAGAAAATCAGTTCTAATAAATAACAATAACCAATGGATAAAAACTAAAATGAAAAATTCGTTTGATTTGGCGATGGGTGCCCGGGATTCTGCAGAGGCATCAGATCTTATGGGATTATTCATTCTCTGTACCCACACAAGCATATTCAATACTACAGATATCGGCCTATATAGAGATGACGGACTAGCTATAATAAAAAAAACTCCAACAAAGTCAAGGGAGAAAACTTTAAGAAAATCATACACAAGGAAATGAATAAATTAGGCCTAAAAGCAGACGTATCAGCTAACATAAAACTAACAAACTTCCTGGACGTCACGTTAAACTTAGATAAAAAACACATATGAACCATACTTAAAAGATAGCGCTACTCCAATTTACGTAAAGCCTAAGTCCAATCACCCAACATCAATTATAAAACACATTCCTAACTCGATCGTAAGTAGGCTCAGTAATAACTCGAGCGTTGAAAATGCATTTAACAGGTCAATATCTCCGAAACAGCCATAAAAAATAGTGGATACAAAAATATCGATATCAAATATAAGCAACAAAACACCAATAACTATAATAAAATTAAGAATAGAAGAAAAATAACTATAATCTGGTATACGGCCCCATACAATCAAATGTTAAAAACAAAACTTGGCAAGACATTTCTAGATCTTATTGAAAAACACTTTCGCGCAACCAACCCCTTACACAAATTCTTCAATAAAAATACCTTAAATTATCCTACAGTTATTGCGAAAATTTAGAGATGATAATTAAAGCACATAATAACAAAATACTAAATAACAACAATGTAAACAACAACGAAATAAAAAAAATAAAAAGTAGACACAATGATAAAAATAAAAATAACACTAGCAGAAATAATAATAATAATAATAATAATAATAATAATAATAATAACAGCAACAATAATAATAATAATAATAATAATAATAACAAACCAACCCCCGACAAGAACAAATATACCATAAATAAAAATACTAATAACGAACAAGATAAATGCAACTGTAAACACCGCACACTTTGCCCAGGTCAAAATAAATGTCTAACAAAAAGCGTAGTTTATCAGGCAACAATATTTGCGAAAGAAAACCCGAATAACAAGAAATATTACGTAGGTATGACTTCCTTAGATTTCCAAACCCGATACTATGACCACAAAAGTACATTCAACAATAAAAAAGCACCGCATAAAAACAACACTAGCGAATAAATAGTGGGAACTCAAAGAAAGTGGACATTCGCCGGTAGTCGAATGGAAAATAATAACACAAGCTACCACGTGTAGGCATTTAGACGACCCATGTAAATTATGCTTTCAGGAAAATTTGCTATCCTGTACTTTAAAAAAAAAACAAATCTATTAAACTGTAGAAGAGAAATAGCAAATAACTGTGTTCACAAAATAAAATGTACTCTAGGATAGCGATACGAAATATTTTTAAATCTAGCAAAAACAATAGAAAATAAACAAATAAATAAATTAAATAAACATGGATATACGTAAACGATCACACATATATGTATGTATATATATATATGTATATATATATGTGCATATATATGTATACATATGTATATTTATATATAAAAAAGAAAAGAAAATGTCTGCCTTAAACCACTAAACTAGTTTTAAAACAGACCCTTTGTTCGATAAAATGCATGCCCATTGGCTGATAGGAAGGGGCGCGGTGGATACTAGAAAGCTGATTGGTTAGCTAAAATCCTCAGCAGAAGAGGACCATATAAAAACGATAAACAACCACAGAATTCGCGCATAAGCCTGATGAATCCTAGAGTGGATTAAACGTCGCATATTCAGTGTAGCTTAATCGCCATATATATATATATATATATATATATATATATATATATATATTCGTTCCCCAAAAGTAATGCCTCCTTTTAATTCCACTCAAACAGACCAACGAGATTGAAAATTTAATTGTTATGAAAACTGAACGTAGGCATTCATGACATGAATGCTTCCTATCTTGTTAGCAGATATTGAAGACTAGAAACCAACTTCTGTTAAGTCCCGTAAAGCAGGTGATAATGTAATAAAAAAAAATCTGGAGAACAAAATCTCGCTTTTAATATGCTATTTTTCCTGTATTTGTAGCTATTAAATGTTCGAAGTCTAGAATATACGTTTTTTTTAACTTTTGGAACAACGTTCGTTTGACAAAGTTGACTCCGAATTCCCATGCACATCCAGCGAACACCTTAGTCTAATTGCATCGAGAATAGGAAGGATTTTGTAGAAAAATAAATTCTGGACACAAAAAAGGTAGCTCGTTTCAAAAGAAAAATAGCAGGCTTTTCGTTTTAATGACCCTAGTGTATGCTTAATATATATATATATATATATATATATATATATATATATATATATATATATATATATACACACACATATATACACACTCATAGTGTTGCGTTTAGATAGCCAACAAATGGGATCATTGTAATTCCCGCCAACAATTTAAGATTCCCATTAGACTTAGACTTTTACACTTTAATCCTTTCTTGTTTATACTAGTTTGGAAATGTAAACTTTATTGCATGCATACAGCTGTTTGCTATCTCACTATTCTAGTTAGACGAATTGAATTTAAAGCGCCCTAAGTTTTTAAGTGTGCTTGAATGTCGTAATATTTTCACTAGATTATTGTTGGGCATACACTTGTTTGAGCTCACAGTAAATGTGTTGCAATTGTAGGTTTTTATTTTTGTTATTTAAATATTGGAATACCACATAATCACGTTGAAACACCGGTTCCCGCCAGATCACCGAAGTTGGCTAGTACCAGATGAGTGACTATTTGTGAATTCTAGGATTTGTATGTGCTTTCCGCTTATCTCGGCATTGTTTCCAGTCGTTCTGGACCTTCACTTGCCACAGGTATTCAACAATGTCGACTCAGGAGATGTGTGGTTGGAGATGACGCAACTCTTGCCACAAAAAAATGAACGTGCAGGCATCCTCACCGTGGGTATCCATAGTCTGTGAAGACAGACGTTAGCTCTCATTGTCGTAAAATCAATTTTAAAAATCTAGGAAGATCATACCCACTTTTTATTCAATGTGATTCAGATCTATTTTTTTACACAGACAGCACCACTTATAAAGGTCAAGAGGCCACTCGAGAATAAGTGTTAAAGAGTGTACAGTAGAAATTGGACAATATATAGTAATCGTTAGTAATGGAAATTCGGTAAATTTGTTAACTTATATGGAACGGCTCATCAAAAACTGGTTTACGTTGGACTTGAAGACAACCATATCGTAGTCAACTGGAAAGCAGGAAAACGAAAGACAATTCCAAAGGCGTGCAGTTCTAAGAACCTTTGTTCATGGAATCTACGTTTACGTTCAGGTTTAGGCACAGAAAAAGAGTGGGGGAAATTAGTGATAGGGTTTTCTGCTAGACTGGTGTTTCTTGTGAAGTTTGGCGAGGGGGGACCAGATATTAGAACTCAGCCGAGCACTTGCCATGAAAATAACGATAAAGCAGAGACAAACTCGCAACATCTCTTCTGTAAGAAAGAGGTTTCAGGGAAGAGAAAAGGACATCCCCTACGAGACTACGAAGTCTATTTTGAACTCTTCCAAGGCAGGAAAAGTTCTTTCTAGCAGCTCCTGCCCAAATGTAGCAACAGTACTCCATCCTAGGACATACCTGGCTCTTATATATAGAGAGAATTGCAGCAGCAGTGAGATATCTACCGGATCGATAGAAAGATCCCACAATTTTTCCATCGGCCTTGCCAACGGATTTAATGTATGTGCTCCATTTAAGATCAGGAGTATAGGGCAAGCCCAGGAGCTTGTCAAAACACGAGGCCTCTCCAAGATCAGAGCCATTAATTCAATTGATGCCAGATGGGTATCAGAGCGTTGATGATGTAAAGATAAAAGCTTGATTTTAGATGCATTACAAGTAACAAGCCAACTCTTCCCCCATTTTACCACTTGCTCAAGATCAGAGGAGAGAGAATCAGAGAGAACTTGGTTGTTTACGGTCTTAGATGCGCTACCATAGATAGTAGTGGCATTACTATAAATGCCTATGGATGATGTAAGGGTGTGATTTGGAAGATCATTAATGCAGATCAGGAAGACAGTTGGGCCCAGGATAGACCCCTGAGGGACTCCAGCATTAATACTAAGAGCATCTGATTTCTGTTCATCAACCACTACTCTTATGAACCTATCAGAGAAAAATGATTTAATAATTGAGAAGTCATTTCTACCTATATCATAGCTGGATATCTTGTGAAGTAAACCTTTATGCCATACTCAATCAAATCCCTTGATATATCAAGAACAATTGTCCTAGAAAGGTTGCCTCCGTCGTGAGATTCGCTAATCCTATGAGATATAACTGTAAGCACATCTGCTGTAAATCTAGCAGAACGGAAACCATATGGCGTGTCAGAAGGTTATTTTTGCTGAGATGGTTGATTACTTCTCTATTTAACACAGATTCCAGCAAAATACTCATAACGCATAGGAGACTTATTGGCCTGTACTGAGAGGGAGATGAGCGATCACCTTAATTCTTAGATACAGGGCATACTGATGAGATTTACCAGGATGATGGAAAGCAATTCTCATTAACACAACGTTTAGACAGTTTTGTAAGAATGCGCGCTAGTTCTGGTTGAAATCTTTTGCGTACTATAATTGGAATACCGTCAGGGCCGGTTGCTTTACTGGAATCAAGGTTCTTGATTAGCTTGGGAACACCACGTACAGATATTTATATATCACACAGCGTGTTTTCTGATACAGGAGGAAATATTGGATGTTGGCGGCCTTGGTCGCAAAGGGTAGAATTAGCTGCAAAGTTCTTGGCTTTGTCTGATGCGGACGAGATTACCTCATGTCCAGTGATGATAATTGGGATAGAGCACACGGTTCTGTTCAGATTCCGTTTCTATGCGCCAAAACTGGTGGGAACCAAGCCGCTGCTCAGCTACTTTGGACTTGACGGACTAAGCATACAACTCTCTTGCATTCTTTATAACTTTTTTATAGTGGTTGCTGGCAGTCCTGAAAGCAGCTTTAGCCTCAATACATCTATTACGTTGGAAGCAATGGAAAAGGTAATTTCTGTGCGCAATGGCAGCAGCACATTCTGGAGAGAACAACGACTGGCTGCTAGGTTTTTGCTAGAATTTTTTCGAGGGGTATGAAACGGTCTATACCTACAATTAACTATTCCGTCATGTCTGATACTATAGAGGACACATCCTTTTTAATCATGGCACGCAGATGTAGATCTGATATAAATGTACGGAAGCTATCCCAGTCAGCCATAGAGTATCGATATACTGTACGATGGAAAGGTACATCTGAGGACTTATTACATTTCATTTTTATCTTAACTGATACAAAAGAGTGGTCGGAAGATCCAAGTGGAGACATAACGGAAGCTGAACATAGTTCAGGGCAAGTTGTGAGAAAAGGATCTAGGAGACTTGCATACTGGCCGTCAGTATCGGACACACGGGTGGGTTCGCGAACAATCCGAGTGAGGTCATAAGCAATGGAGAAATCATGACAGAACATCCCCTCATCATCGGTCTTGTTCGAGTGAGTTAACCATTTCACATTGTGAACATTGAAGTCTCAACAGATATGAATATTAGCTGAAGGATAAGCAGATAGGAAGCAGAATTTTCTCATATTCTTTTAAAGATATTAACTCCGATGTTTGGAGGCGATAGAGAGCAAACATAAATGCAGTAGTTCGAACAAGTGCAACCCGGAAGCACATATAGGCTAAGTCAGGATCTACTCTTGAGACGACCGTACCACGTGGAAAGCCATCTTTTATATAGGCACATATTCCATGCCCATGGCGATCTTGGGGGTCAGATTTCGAAATTAAATTAGAATATTCTTTTAATTACGAACTCATCTAGGGAAATAGTCTGTCCAATGCCAGTTTCGCTTAGAAATAATATGGCTGGTTTAGCCTCCTGTAATTGGGTTTCAACCTCTGGAAGGTTAGAACGTAGACCTCTTATGTTCGAGAAGGAGACATGGCAGTGGGGGTCTACGTTTTGGAATTTGTGGGCAAGGTCAACGAACTTGCTTGAGGCAGGACAGAGAGGGAAAGTAAGAGAGAAATATACACGAAGAACTCTTTTTTAGCACATGAAAAGGTAAAGCCGTAACAATTACCCACTAATATGGCATCGAAAGGCCCCCACCAGAAGCTATTGGATGGTCCAGAATCCATTCACGATATGGCAATACAGTAGCCCCAGTACTTTGCACCTGCTGATAGGACAGCATCCTTAGTTGTTAATCCAAGGTTCGGGTCCCTGACTATCAGTCGGATAACGTCAGCTCAGATAAAACGTTTACCTCCAGCACCCTTGCTAGTCACATGACTACAAGGATAGACATAGAAACAGAAAATTTCCGGCATCTCTGGCGGCTGTTCACGCAAAATGCTGAAAACCTAGAATACAGTTTTTCTTCTCCCTTTGTCAGAAAAATCACTTATTAAAATATGAGGACTGAGTGACAAATAAAAAGAAGCGAGAGTAATGGGAGCTGCCGATAACGCATCCAGAATTCATTGTCTACTCTCCATTAAAAAATATCAAGTATTGTACTTATAAAAGTCAATTTGGCATGTTTAAGGGGAGGTATGGTGAAAGATTCCCCTCACTAACTGAAAATGAATATAATTGCCTATTCTGTTTAGGCTATCAACTTGGAATATATAAACAACATTTATGGACAAAAAATCTATTATAAAAAATAAAACTATATAATTCCAAATGAACTTGCCAGATAGAATCGGCACATTTTTCCACGAGAAAACATTAAGATAATTAATGAAATAAAGATAAAGATTAAAAACTGAAATAAATATTATATTAATACTTATAGAAAAGAAATGTTACAAATTTATTACTTAACTGCTATAATACACCCTTCGTGACTGCAAATAAGAATTGATTTTGCTTGAAATAAAATTTAGCGTTTTTATTTTTGAAAAGAAAACGGTCATCACGTGATATAGATCGCTACTTGGACAAGCATGTTCTTTTATAAATAGTAACCTGTGGACGGGGGAGGGGATAAGAGAACAGCATTTTCAGATCAATTTATGCTCTATTTCAAATTAACTTGCCAGATAGAATCGACACATTTTTCCACGAGAAAACCATTTACACGATTAATGAAATAAAGATAAATATTAAAAACTGAAATTTTGCAAATATTCTCTCTTGCTACGTAATATTTTCGTTATGCGTTTAATATTAGACAGAATACACAGGTTCTACAAATGTAATTGTTCATTACATTTCTTATTTCTATTTGGATGCTTGCTATAATAGTTTTGCTTTCTATTTCCTATGGTAATATCTTTGTCTTTCTTAATGCGATTTTATTCATTTTTATGCAGTTTGTTATTTTTCATTTCCCCAATTTAATAGTTTGAACAATTGTTGGATAGCGAGGTATCAAAACGCGGATGCTTAACATAAAGGGGTTGTAAACTGCACCAAGCGGTTATATGTAGTATATTGGTGGTGTATATAAACATGGTAGCTTTAAAACGAGGGTATATATGTTTGACTTTCTATCTCTCTCTCCACATATAATATATATATATATATATATATATATATATATACATATATATATTGTATTGGTAGTAATTATTAAGTGTGTCTACCAAAAGAGTGCTCAATGTTTAGACAGAGCCAAAATAAGTTAATTTAGTATCCAACCAAATGGCTATATATAGGCATACATGTTTATATATATATATATATATATATATATATATATATATATACACGGGTGTCTATTTAGAGACATCGTTCTATGACGAGTCTCTTCATTTATGAGTGTTAAAGTTCTTATATGTGATTCGTCTAGTATATTCTCTCTTAAGCGTTGAGGTGTACATATATAAATTGACATATTATGGACCACCAGAAAAAAAAACATGCCTCAAATCGTCCATCGATACGTCCTTCAATTGAAGATGCTTTTTCACCGAAATGAAAAACGATCTGACGAGAATTATACTTTGATATAGTCATTTATTCTTTGCTGGGTTCTTGTTAAGAGTTGGCCCGACTTGTGTAAGATTACAATTTTCCAAGTCGGGCCCCTTCTAACTTCCATGGTTGCCCTGTCATAAACCCCATCCGTCTGCGAACACGTTGCGTATCGAACTGCTCTTCCCCGTAACTACAACTCTAAATCTCAAAATGTATATTTTATTACGCCATCCCTACACGTAGCCTAAATATCCTTGCTGTTTTTATCGTTTCTTTGCTTTGCTTAAATTCCATCTGACAAATTAACATTCTTGAGAAGTATTTAATGTAAATATTTCAACTTAACATACCTTTTTACATCGATAGCATTTCTATCTAACAATTATACTTTTACCAATAATAATAATAATCGACTATTATACTATTTTAATAATTTACGGCGTATTCCAATAGACTAACAACAGCACCCTTTTTCTATTTTATTAAATATATATGGCATATATTTTTCTAAACACCCATCTTATTTTCTATTAGAACAATCCATAGATTCACCACACCCTGCGGCTTAGAAAAAAGTCAGCCCTCTTAAAATATTTTTGGTCAGTCTTTACTCGCTGGTCACTCC
>NC_136484.1:134768003-134825503 GCF_053919585.1 Euprymna scolopes
ACTTTTTTTAATTGAGGCACGAGAGTGCAAGTAAGCACATAACTAGATAGAATGAGATTTTTGTTGTATTGTTTCTTTAAAAAAAAATTTAACAGAAAAGATGCACACAAAATGATTGATTTTCCAATGCGATCAAATTATCAAAAAGAAAAATGATTGTATGTCATTTCATTATGCGTAATGTCTACTGTTTTCATATTTTGGATACATGTTTTCCTATGCCTATTTTTAGACACGCTTTAGATCAGTTAATTCTCCGTATTTATATTTATATCCTTCTGTCTGGTATATATTTATTACACGAGAGGTGTTCAAAAAGTAATGCCTCTTTTTCGTTCAGCTCGAACAGATATTACAAATAGTATCGCAATGTTGACTGAACTTTTGCTATCATGAACATTTGTTAGAAGGGGAAGTGCAGTATAGACTTCCTTCATGCAGGGAAAATTAAATCAGTCAACATTCAGCAACGACAGGTGAATGTTTACGAAGCCGATGCAGTTGAGGTAAGCACATTAAAAAGATGGTTTCGTCGATTTCAGAGTGGTGATGTACATAAACACTTACGCTTCAGACGCCAATGCACAGCCATAAGGCCATCGCTGGCTAAAGTGCATTTAGAATGATGGTGACTATGCAGAAAAATAAATTCTGGAACACAAAAATTCGTTCATTTTCATAATACAACTTCTGTTTTTACAGCTGTTAAACTATTGATTAAGTTTACAAAAAAAAGATTCGTTACTTTTGAAATGAGCCTCATATGTCAATGTTTGTTTGGGTGTTATGGAAGAACAATGTACATCCCGGTAAAAAATAACAAAATAATTACCACTATTTAATTTTTTTTTTCGATTTTACTTTGTTATTACATTTTAAATTGCAACGGAACGTTCAAGTAAATCTTAACGATTTAAATTTTTAAAGAAAAAGAAACCATTGAAAATTGCATCTGGTGATATTTATCGGTTAGGTTCGTAGAATACCTGCAATATTAAGAAACGAAAATCATTTTTAATGCTATTCATTTATTTAGGATTTATTATCGCTTGTGTTTGAATTCTTGTTTTGAAATATGATGTATATAATTAATGTACATGACGCCACAACAAAGCTATAACTGATCTACCGACTTAGTCGGATTTGGTTTTTTTGTTTTGTTGAATTTTTGGCCGAAAACCGATTTAAAAGATTTTCCCCAATTTCAATACCCATTATGTCAAATCTCGAGTCTGTAGACTGAAAATTGACAGAGAATTTTTTTAGGGAAATACACACACACACACATACATACACTTTCACTTTTATAGATATGCTTGCAATTCAGACCGGCTTTGCTCGGGCCATATGTATTATTCATAACTTGCCCTACGCGTGAATGCACTTTATGTAAGATTTCAAATGTTTAGATCAAACTTTGTTTGAGTTAATTCGTAGAGACCGCATATGTCATTTTTTTAACTTTGACCTCAATTTTGACCCCTCAACATGTATTATTATGGTCTCAAATGTAAAGGTCAACTCTTTCAACTTTAAGCTTTTGGCAGCCAAATTTTCGCCCCAAAACTGACTAAAATACTTGCCGCATATCTGAATATCCGTTATGTATAAATTGCAAATATTGACACCCAAAATTGACTGAGTAGTTTGCTAGAAACCGCAATGGTCAAGTCTTGAAATTTGACCAATTTTCAGCTCAATTTTTTTTTTACCCAAACCGATTAACAGCTTGTCCCATCTCTGAATATCCTATATATCTGAATATCCTATATATCTGAATATCCTATATATCTGAATATCCTATATATCTGAATATTCTATATATCTGAATATCCTATATATCTGAATATCCTATATATATAATATTTCACATGTTTAGACCAGAAATTGGCGGTGTAATTTGGTAGAGGCCGCAGAGGTCAAATTTCTTAAAAACTTTGACTCCAATTTTGACTCCTTAACATTTATCCTTTTGTGGCTCAAATATAAATTTTAATGTGATCCATGTCCAAGTAGCCTACATCAAAGATTTCAATTGTTTAGACCCAAAATTGGCGGAGGAGTTTGGTAGAGTTTTCAAAGGTCACATCGTTAATCTTTAACTTCTTGACAGCCAAATTTCTGGCCGAAAACGGATTAAACAATGTTCCCAAATCCTAGTACTCTCTATGTTAAATCTATGTCTCTTGACCGAAAATTGACAGTTATCTGGTAGGGGAATGTGCACAGACACACACACCGGCATTTTCAATTTTGTGGATATATAGATTGGGCGCAATATATAGTAATGATTAAATAAGTTTAAAAGCAAAAAGAAAAACGATTCCTGCGCCACCACTAATAATCGAAACCAAAACGTTCAGCTCACGATTTGGTTTTGCCTCTGCCGTCAATGAATAGGGTTTGAAGACATGTTTACTGCAAGGCTCAAAATTAAAACATGAACCAATGCATTCGTATTGCCGGCATTCGACCTTTAGCTGGAAAATTTCATTTTTTTTTTTTTTTAATTTTCACACTTTTGCACCGGTTTTCTTTCCTTGCGAAAACCCAAATATAAAGTTTCGCATGGATTCAAATAAATTATATATGAAGTTTAATGTCTGTATACCTAAAACTCAGAGAAGTTCGGTAGGCAACATTTTTTCAAAAATATATATGGAAACAGTTTTTGTATTTTCTATAAGCTTTTTTGCATAAATATTACGAAGTAATGTAGAATATCTGCATGAATATAATTACACCTAATAGTTAACTAAAGATGATCATCCCATAAGAAAACCGACAAAAAAACTAATAGGGAATTAATTAAAATGAATGTTTAAAAGAAGAGGCACATCAGCTAGATCTTTTGCTAGTGAATGCAATTCCACAAACCATATATAAGAAAGTTGTATTTTCTTTTTAAATAAAATAGGGAAAAGGGGTTTAAATAAATATCAATACACAAAAAAAAGAGTATAAATAGATAAATACATTAGAAAAGTTTATGAACAACTTCCCGTTATCATGGACAGAAATGTCTGATATCACTCGCCCAATTAAGAGTGCATTGCTATGAATCGCCAAACTCTTTTTGCCTTCTTCCAACAAGAATTAAAATATAATTATAGTTAACCTAGAATGGTTATTACAATTTTGGTATTTTGTCCATTGCATAATGCAAATAAATTATTTTGTTCCATATCACGGTCTCATACTTGGCCCTGCTTGGATAGTTATTTTTACTAGTTGCACCACGCCGAGAGCGACTTTCCGTATTTTGGACCGCATTTGGTTCTGTTTAATTCTGAAAGAGTCAGCCTAACATACATTTTATTCTCTCTGGGAAAGTGTTGGTTCATTGCTAATTGTTTGAAATGCCACTGCAAGCGAATGCTGACGGGACTACATAAGCAATTTATTATTCTAAATTTCGAACGCTTACTTTAGTTTGTCTCATCTTTTGCAGTGAGGCAAATCAACACACAATTGCATATGAAACAGCGCATATGAGCAAGTGGGAACGTATCAGCAGCAGCAGCGCATGACGACTGGCTTGCGAAAAGATTAGCAGCAGCAATAGTCGAAAAAAACAGATATGCAATTAGGAAGTGTGCGCGAGAAGAAAAAGGAAAATGAAAAATGTACCACGGGCTCGGGAAGAAGCAAGGTGAGCGTAGAAGAGAACGGACGTAGGAAGTACAAGAATTTGCTGAGCCCAGCATGCAATCGGAAGGAAGAAAAACGCATGCCAGACTTAAGTGGGCAGGTGAGAACGTTTATCTGGTGTCAAAAGTAACGGCAATAAATCATGTTATAAAGGAAAAGATACAGACCCGGATTTTATTTAATTTTTTCCAGTTTATTTTTATGAACTACTAAACTAAAATGTAATGGCCACCTTACTTATATTTTCATAGTGTGTTTGTGTAATACAACACGCATGCGTCGGCGTTTCATTTCTACCACATCTTTTATTAATGCATTATTCACAGTCAAAATTGGATAACCAGAAGAGTAAAGTTGATAAATAGCCTAGTAAAGTTTTAAACCTCTTGTTTTTCTTATATTTTTTTATTACATTTTCACCCCAAACAAGGCAAATTGCCACTTTGGTGTAGGGGGCTACTATCAGGAGAAACAACTACTGGGGTACTATGTAGGGATTTGGGCAGCAAGATGTTGGTTCACGTTGCACTTGAACTTCTGCACGTCAGTACTGTTGGGGAAGCAGGGACCTGGAATGGAATTCCAGAGTCTAGCGGTTCTGGGGAAGAAACTATTGGAGTAAAAAATCTTTTACATCTAGGGATTTCTGCAGTGTAGTGTGGGGGTGGGATTTAGCAGCCTGTCGGGTTTGTCGAAGGTGCTCACGTCGTGGGGGCACACGCGATTGCAGTTCGTCAGAGCATTCACCACTAAAATACTTGTAGAAAAGGCAGAGGGATGCAACATTTCGTCGATGGGACAGAGGCTGAAGCTTAGATGCCAGTTCTGGGCCTATCAGGTTTGCGACTTTCTTTTGAACCTTGTCAAGGAGCGAGAGACTAGTAGTAGATGCACCAGCCCAGATGTGACAACAATACTCCATACATGGGCGAATGGTGGCCTTATAGAGGTACAGGATACTTTCGGGTGTTAGTAGTTTTCTAGCACGGTAGAGAGAGCCCACCTTTCTTGCAGCGGCCCTGGCAATGCCTTCAATGTAATTGCTCCAACTCATGTTTCTTGTGAACGTTAGGCCAAGGAGTTTGAAAGATGTACTCCCAGATAAAGAATCGTTGGCTATTGCTATAGGTGGTAGAGAGGGTTTCTTGTAATTATTGAATGAAACTAGTTTAGTCTTGGCAGCATTGAACGCGACCAACAACTTTTGTCCCCATTCCACCGCAGATTGGAGGTCTTCCTCTAGTGTTTCTGCCATTTCTTTAGAAATGTGTTCATTCGTCTTCCCGTCGTGCCTGCCATAGAGTATAGTGTCATCAGCATATATACCCATCTCAGAGGCAATTTTGTCGGGGAGGTCATTTATGAATATCAGGAACAATAGAGGTCCAAGGATAGAACCCTGGGGCACCCCCGCATTTATATCATATTGTTTAGATGTACGACCGTCTAGGACAACCTGGATTTTTCTCTTATCTAAGAAGGATTTAATTATGTTAAATATTCTACCAGTGATACCGTATGATCTAATTTTCCTGAGGAGACCCTCATGCCATAAATGACGTATGTTGGATAAGTTTACTCATTGTAAATTATTCTCACTGTTGGCATAAATCATGTCTGCATGAACTCGAGTTGAAACTTATTCTAAGTTCTATATTGATGAGATATCAGCACCATACTTTAACACTGCCGGGAAAGGCAATCTCACATGAATTGAAAATGCGTATTTTACATACATAGAAAATTAAGTAATTTTTATATAATTTCTCTTGAATCTATTGTTTATGCATAAAAGATCCTGACCTACAAACTGAAGTGGTACCTTATTCCATGCCATAGTTGTGGAATAAGATTGCGGTAGCAGCCATTAGTATTAAAAGAAGGCCTTGTTCTTTACAAATGTTAAAAAGGAGCAGTAAATTACGACGATGTGCAAACTGAAAATAAAGCATTCTTCGGTTATACAGGCGTTCCTCATTTTTTAACTCTAGCTGCCATTACATATATATTTTCATTTATTTGTTTAGATAATGTTTATTTTATTAAGATAAATTACTAATTAGATATCAGGCATATGTAATTTAAATGCGAAAAAAAAATGTATTAAATAATGATAATTACCTTTAACCATGATAGCAACCAGTTTCTTCTGAAAGTATTTGGATTTCAATCCCAAGAATGAGAATGCAGCTGCCTGCAATTTATGGTTGGGATAGGGAAATGGGTTTCACTTGAATATGAATTTTGGTATCCATAAAACAATAGTAATGCTTGAAATGAGTAAGATGCTATTATCAGTTCCATATTTGAAGGTTGGTAAAATGGAGGTAAAAAAGTGTCTGTTCAGGCATCCAAAAGGAAACGCAGTAACACTTTGCGATTATAGTTAATCCGTTTCATTTTTGGTTGTATATGATCAGCATTGTATGCTAATTTGCATAAACTTAAAATGGTCAAATTGGAAGTTCCAGTTAATTAAAGGCCAAGGTAAAACTTAGTATACTCCAGTATTAATATATAGCTAGTGATTTTCCTCTGAGGAGATGCACTTAAGTTAAAGATATTAAGGACATTATTGTAAACATTTTAATCTTTGTTTCAAACAATATTTTTTTTATTTTGCAAAGTAATTCTTTCCAAATAGCATTTAAATATTTAAACTCTAATTATATCTGATAAAGATACGCACGGACACGCATTATATATATATATATATATATATATATATATATAGTCCTGGTCAAAATCATAAGACCACTTAAGAAAGTAAGCGTTTTCGCATATTATCGAATTTTTAATCAAACAAATGGTTGAAACCATTGCCAAAAGGGAAAATATGATGGGGAAAAATTAAATCTGCTTCATTCGAAATCTTAACCCTGATCTAATAATTATTTTTTAAAAAACAAACATTTTCACCTGGCCAAAATGATAAGACCACTGATAATTTATCTAACAAAAGGCAATTATAAATTACTAAAAAGGGTTTCAGTATTTAGTATAGCCTCCATTATTACGAATTACTTCAAAAATGCTCTTCGGCATGCTTGCGACTACGTTTTTTATCAGTTGCGAAGGAATTTTATCCCATGTACTGAAAACTGAATCAGAACGTTCCTTTATCGAATCATACTGGGTTCCATCCTTGAACACTTCTTTTGCCATCCATCCCCAAAGATTTTCAATGGGATTGAGGTCCGGAACACATGCTGGATGATCTAACTATTCTATATTATTTGATGAAAAGTATTCTCGTGCTTGTTGAGAAGTGTTTATCGCAGCGTTGTCTTGCTGGAAAATCCAATTTCTACCACGCAGTCCTGATAGAAGCATTTTCAAGCATTGAAATGTACTTCAATCATGTTTGCCGGTCTTTCACTACTTGCAACTTTAGGGTCACAGCTGAGGAGAAAGCACCCCAGATCATTAAAGACCCTCCTCCACTATGCCGAGTTGAAAAAGTCTCTTTGGGCAAATTTTTATCATGCCAATAGTGTTGAAATCCATCTGGACCATCTAGATTAAACTTTTCTCATCGGAGAAAATTACATTTTCCACTTCTCTTCTTCCCAAGTTTGGTATTTTGCGTCATGTTTAAGTCGGTTAGTTTTGTGCTGTTCAAGAAGACGGGGTTTCTGCAGTCGCTTTAAATGATTGAAACCCTTCATTTTCAGATGCCTTCAGATGGTTTTAGGACTACATTCTGCTGCTGCTTGGCTTTTCAATCGACTTGAGCTCATACTGAAGATTTTTTTAAAAACTTCTGATACGGCAATCCAGTGATGGGGTTATTTTTTTGGTTGACCTGGACTCATTTTGTGCCCATATAAATCTGGATTTCTCAAAAAAATTGTGATGACCGTTTTGCTACGATTCACTTCGTTTGCAATGGATCTATGGGAGAGTCCATACCTATTAATCTCAAAGATCATTCCTCTCTCAAACTCTGATAATTTCGTAAGATGTTTTTTATCCACTAACAAGTTGCTTTCAGTAACATAGAAAGCTTTTCGTATTCATTTTTTCAAAACTAGCCGATTTTATTAAAGTGGTCTTATTATTTTGACCAGGTGAAAATGTTTGTATTTACAAAAAAATAATTATTAGATCAGAGTTAAGGTTTCGAATGAAGCAGATTTAATTTTTTTCCATCATATTTTCCCTTTTGGCAATGGTTTCAACCATTTGTTTGATTAAAAATTCGATAATATGCATAAACGCTTACTTTCTTAAGTTGTCTTATGATTTTCACTAGGACTGTATATATATTTCATGATTTTTGGGGGTACAAAACTTTATTAAGGCAATCATAAAGGGAAGACGTATTCCTTCGGAATTCATTGTATATTAAAATTCCACCAAGTAATACAAAACGAGAAGAAATATCCTGAGTTTGAAGTTTTAGGCTCTCAGATAAACTTCAACCGGTTTCACTGAATAAATTAAGGGACGTAAAAGCAAGTTTAAACAACCTTGCCCACAGTTACGCTAGTACACCAATATCCCATTCAGAGTTTAAATGGCGTAATGAACACCTTCACGCCATTAAAACTTTACGTAAAAATAGATCCCTACAGATAACTAGACCCGATAAAGGGCCTGGGGTAGTCATAATAAATCATGAGGAATACGTAAAAAAATGTCACTTATATTAAGCGATAGTGACAAATTTGTTAAATTAGGCCTTGTTGACACCCATGATTCCACGAGTACTCTGGAATCTAAATTCCAGAAAAAAAGTAGTTAAATGGGTAAAAAGTGGTTTACTTTCTTCTGAGTAAGCTAGTGATATTAGACCCTCAAGCTCTATCCGCCCATGATTATATGGCCTACCCAAAATACACAGCGGATATTCCCTTAATACCCTTTCTATCTATGGTAGGGTCCTCACAACAGAAGGTTGCAAATGGATCTTAAATATTCTTCAGCCAGTATCAAATTATTATAGTAAATATTGTCTGAAAGATTCATTTCATTTCGCTGAATACATGCAAAAATCAACGAGTACAAATAAATTTATGTGTTCATATATCAGCAATTTATTTACTTGCGTCCCAGTTTTAGAAACGATAGATATTTGTGCTGACTTTTTATGTCGCAGCCAAAGTCCAACAAAAGTTGAACTAATAAAATTTGCCGTTACATCTGTGTAATTTAGCTTTAATGATGTAATGTACAGGCAAATTGATGGTGTGTAAATGGGTTCCGTTTTGAGACCCACATTGGCCAATATTTTTGTAGGATTCCATTAGAAAAATTAATGTCCGGACCCCTAAAACCATTGGTCTATTTTAGATATGTGGACGACACGTTTTATTCTATTTGATAGTAATTCGGAGGCAAACGAATTTTTTCTCGTTACTAAACAGTATGCATCCGGTGTTAAAGTATACGTATGAAAGTGAAGATAATTCCGCTCTGGCGTTTCTCGATGCTTTGGTAACGAAAACTTTATCTAGTTACCTTACATCGATTTATCGCAAACCAAGAGTCACTGGGCTGTATTCACGCTGGGATTCATTCTGCCCTAACAAGCGCAAATATAATTTAATTTGGACATTAACACATCGTGCCCTTATGATCTGCTCGCCAGAAAAATTGGATGAGGAATTAAATACAATTACAGATGCTTTGCCTAATAATGGGTATCCTTTAGATGTAATTGAAACCACCATTAAAAGAAAAAGAGCAGATTTTTTACGAACAAAACCCAATATGGTGGATAAATGTCCGGTTTATTTTCGATTGCCGTGGTTGGGGAATAAGTGAAAAATTCACCAAACAAATTAGTTCAACTGTTGAAGGATGTTATTTTGCTTCAAATGGTCGTGTTGTGTATAATACGAAACCATTAATGGCTTCCAATAAAAAGATGTTCTACCCACTCCTCATATTAGTAATGCCACTTATTCATTTAAATGCCCACTACGTAGGTCGAACGTCTTTAAAATTGGTAAGTCGCATACAACAGCATGTACCAAGCAAAATCAGGAATGGAACATTCCTACCTACCGACGCTTTAAACAACACATATGGATCCGCTATAACGGAACACTTTATTAAATACCAGGATTGTGCAACGAACTTCAGCATCGATTCTTTCTCCGTATTGAGTTGGGCTCACTCCGTATATCATCTAAAAGTCTTGGAGACTGTTCACATTCGCCTTAGGAAACCTTCCCTTTGTAAGCAAAAGAAATGATTGTGGGGTTTGAACGTGATCAGCCTCTAAACTCCATCCCCATACGATTGCTCTTGTTCCCGTCTCTTTTTGAGATTTTATCATTAAAGAAAAATTACTAAAAAATAAATTCCTCGATCCAAATTTTGATGAGTGAGGGCGAAACATGTCAATTGACTCGTTTTAATTTTTTTTCTGTTTCCCTACTTTTATTGTTTAGTAGCCATCCATTTTCATTTTCTCCTCTGTCTTTTCTTTTTTAAATACAATGAATTCCGAAGGAATACGTCTTCCCTTCATGTTTGCCTTTATATATATATATATATATATATATATATATGTATATATATACATATATATACATACACTTCATATATATAATGTAGAAGAAGATTTTCTTTTCATATTTTTTTTTTACATAATTTATTTCTATTTTGTTCACACAGTAAAATATAAGTTAAAACATTTTAGATTACGGGCTATTTAATATAAAACGGTTCTCTGTCCGCCTGTGTGTCCCTAGGTCTCTCCTTTTTTACTCCCACACCCATGCACACTCGTATATACACATATATATATCCATGCATACATAAATGCATACATAAAATGGCAGATATAAGCGAAACGCATTGTTTTTAAATTAGCCGCCATCGCGAAAATTGGAAGCTCGATATGCCGGTTAGAGAAATGTTCATATCATGTTTTTATAAATTTTTATAATAAAAAAATATATATAAATATATATTTTTATAAATTTAATAATAAAATATATATATATATATATATATATATAAATATATATGTAAATTTATCTCATTAGTGTTCCATGCTTACGAAAACAGATAAGCATGTGACAATTACAGCCTGATTAAGGATCTGATCTACGTCATAAACTCACCTTGTGCTTTAAAATATGTATTCACACTTTCAACCCCTAAGAATAAATTTCTACATAAGATGTAGGGGCTAGAAAACACACACAGACAGCTGCACAGGTAGTCTTCAACAACAGCCGCCCGAATATTGCATTATGCTAAGTATGTAACTTTAGTAAAAATACACGATACTAGTTCAAGATGAATTCTAATATTTCCATGAATCATGATTTATGCATATACACACTAGTTTCTCATGTTTACGCAGTCATCAGTGTAGAAATTGTTAATTATTTTTTTATATATAAGAAAATTACAGGTTAATGAAGCTGTATTTCGAATCGGTAAGGAGACGATTCACCTCGTATCAGTATGAGTATTAGAAATTTGTGGATACCGAAAATATCCGATTCAGCAAAACATTGAAAAAATGCTGAACAAACAGGAAAAGAAACAAAAAAAAAATAGTGACACAAATTTGAAGCAAACAAAATTCGCACTGAAATTGAAATCACCGAATCTATTCTGAAGCAGACCGTTTCTACGCAACGATTCGCACAAAACTCAAACCAATATTTAAATTATGACAAGCCAACAGTAAATTGCAAGGGAATTTTGAAAAAAAAAATAACATAAAATAAAATGTCATAAACAAAATAAAGTCGGGACTAAATTCAACGGGGGAAAATCGTGGTTTATTTTATTGACGTTAGAATTTGTTTTATTTCTTTTTATGTTTATCGATTCATTTTTCGTTACATTACTCTGAACATTCACTGTTCGAAATAGAAAAACACGAAGATATTATTTTTCTCTGTCCTTACTTTTAACTAATGTATGCATATATATATATATATATATATATATATACACACATTATATATATACACACATTATATATATATATATATATATATATATACACACACACACTAATAGGTATATCTGGCGTTCCCCTGTATTAAACGTAACATTAAATTCCGTTTAAAAATAAAGTAAAAAAAAAAAAAGAAATCGAGAATGTGCATACGATTATGTTTTTTTTCAAAACAGTTCACTTTTAATTAAAAAAATACTCGAGCTGAAACCGAAACCAAAACCTAATAAAAGCGAGTCAAGTACGATATCCATTAGACTAGATTTCCACAACTGTTACAGTTTTCACACCAACTTATACTTAACACAAGGAAGCTGTCCTATGAAAATTGTTAAAAAATTGACAGATTACCATCCGATTGCTTCCTAAGTAACATTTTTTTTAATTTTGACCCCTTTGCAACCCTCTTTTCCGAATGAAACCCGTTAAGTTTTTCCACATGTTTAAATACCCTATATCAATTTTCAAGTCTGTAAATCAAAGATTAGTTTAGTATATAGGTCGAGAATTGTCCTCACACACATTCTCATGAGGTTTGCTACTTCTTGATAGAAGTTTGCCATCACAACAGTTAAGTTTTGTGCGGTCGTGTGGACGCAGGTGAATTTTTAATCCAGCTTTGGTCCAACAAAAGTGCACATGTGACATAAAAAATCCTTCTTGTAAAAGTTCTCACATGATAATATTGCGAATGTCGTGTAATTCCACTTTTAGATTTACAGATTAGACCACAAATATGACAACTTAGCGTATCCGGATGTGCTGTAAAAGACTCCTCATAAGACTGTCGTTCCTGTATTTGATTGTGTGATTTAAGATAATTAAGAAAAGCAGCTTAAAAAAAAAACTATCTGCCAATTACAGTGTACTTCAATTCATGTAATTACTGACATTATATTTTTATCATGCTTTCTTAAAACATTTAAGAAAGCAAGATCTACACATCGCTCTTCACAATTCTTACAACTTTTTCTCCTGATTTTCTCCAGTGACGCTAAAATCGTACACAGTTAAACAATACGTGTTATTGTCGCGTTGATTATTTATTTGTAAGACAAATTAAGAAAACATATTCTGGGGTTATTTATTTATGTTGGTAGTGTAGAAGAAAATGCATGAATGTTTTTTAAAGAAAGGTATATTAGAAAATGGAGAATACATTAAAAGTGAAGGCGGTGGGTAAATCGCCGTTGTATAATGCTCTGATAGTTGTCAACAGATTTAAGTAGATGTATTTGTAAGAAAATTCCGGTAAAATAACTTAAACGTAAGATGTAAATGAACGATGTAAAAAAAATGCAGAAATTATTAACAATTGTTTATTTGGATAATTTAAAAGCGAGAAAAAACAATCGTGACGCTGTAAACGTACACAGTAAAACAATACGTTTTATTTTGGCGTTTATTATTTGTTTATGTACGCATGCGCAACCGGATGTTGAGTTACAACACCCTTTACAAGGTCATTAGAGTTTTATATATATATATATATATATATATATATATTATATATATATATATATGGTGATCGGTTCTTCTTAACAGAGGGCCATCTTCCCTTTGTTTCTTGTTGATTATTTATTCATTTCAATATACTTTTTAAATTATTCTTTTGTTTTAATTTAATATATATATATATATATATATATATATATATATATCCATGTATAGAATGAAGGTTGCTCTTAAGACCAGTTCTGCTCTTACAGTCTATTGTAGAGGTTACACTTTAACTGAGATTAAAGAACGCCAACCGGTACTGCCATACTGTGGATCTTAATATGACGCTTATACCTCCACATTATAAAGATTTTTATTAAATGGGCACAAACCTTTCTAAAATCTCGACGAGGATTATTCTCACTAAAATTCAAAAACAAAAACTCCAGTGCTAAATTAAAAACGGCTGTTGCGAGACTGTAAAATATATGCGGAAAATAATCGAATGCAACAGATTAAAATCTGAAAGTATTTGGTGTAACAAATATTCCAGAGTAAAATACCAGTTTTTTTTTTGTTTTTTTTTCAGTAACTGACCCCTGGTAAATACTTATGAAAAAAAGGAAACATGATTTGGAACAAATACATTGCAATCATTGTCAGAACTACTGAGGGGAAGGTGGGATCTCACTTTTGTGCGAGAAAGATACTTACGCCTAAAAGCATCCTGTACCTCTACAAGGTCACCATTCGCTCATGTATGAAGTATTGTTGCCACATTTCGATTGGTGCATCTGCTACTAGTCTCTTGCTCCCAGACAGGGTTCAAAAGAGAATCGCCAAACTGATAGGTCCTGAACTCTTATCTAGGCTTAAGTAGGGATCCCTAGATGTAAGAAGGCCTCCTACTATGATACTTTCTTCCTCAGTAATGCTACACATTGAAACACGCTTCCGGATTCCTGCTTTCCCAACTGTATTGCATTTATTTTTAGTTGATCGCAACTATTGATCTTCACTGAAATTGTAATGGCAATAAGCATCCTCAAGGTGCCTATCCTCTTCGCACTCATCAAGTCGAAGTCCGATTAGTGATTTCTCTCCTCGGTCTTTCTACTTTCCTTGACTGTTTATTATTATTATTATTATTATTATTATTATTATTATTATTATTATTATTATTATTATTATTAAGAATAACAACACGAACGAATACAAATGTAAAAATTACAAACAGAAGAAAACAAAAAGATGAATAAGAAAAAATACACTATCACAAAAAAAAAAAGAGAACAAGAATTCGAATCATGAAAACGAAATAAAAGACGAGGAAAATGCGAACAAGGAAAAGGTATTATAAAAGCAATAAAATGAGAAAAGGGAGGAGAAGAGGAGCAAGAAATGGATAGAGAGGAGGTCATAAATGCTCGATTGAGCGAAAGGAAGAGAGGAGGCAAAATAACCCCTACGATGTCTAAGAGCGCGTGAACAAAAACACAACAATCGAATTAAAAAAAAAAAAAAAAAAAAACGCCTATCGACGCCGAGGACGATGGGCGTTGGGAAACAAACAAACAAACAAACAAACAAACAAACGCACCTCATATAAGAAAAGTGGAGAACAAAAAGTGAAAAAAAAAAGGAAAAGCTAATACAATGGCGGGTGATCATGGCGAATGAGTAATCAGAAATCTGGGGGTAAAAGTGAGGGAACATCGTTTAGTGACAGCAGTCGATAAGGGGTCGCTGTTGCCTATCAGTCTCGTTCGAATGAAAAGGGTGAATTTTACAGGGAGTAGTCGGAAGTTGACGCCATCTTACTACATAGTAACCATTAGTGGTACTACATTGTGGCCTACCTTTTTGTTTTGTTTTATTTAACGCAGCGTCTGAGTCACACGAACGTCAAGCCGGGCGCGATTTGACATAAGGGTAGTGCAACTAGTGGGAACGTTGTTTGTCGACTCAGGTTTTGAAGACAAATAATAAACGGCGAGTGTTGACGTGTAAGGAATATGACACATTCTTAAAGACGATTCAAAGCAGCAGACACATAAAACGCGAATGAAAAAATATGACAAAACTGCTTACACGGTTTTGTAAAAATAATAATTTAGTCATCAGTGTACTTAGTCCATCCGTAAAGTTAGGACGTTTTCGCACTTCGCTATATCTATTATTAATGGAGATTTGGTATTTATCTCTCCGAAACAGAATTTATATCTGTCCGTAAAAGAAACTTTATTATTATTTTCTTTTATTCTTAGTGTAGATTGAGTATATCTGTTTAAAGGCGAACGTCTACAACAATTTCTATTAATAATAATGAAGATGTATCTGTAATCAGTCTGTCTGAAGCGGACACTACCTTTTACTATCTATTTTTATCGGAGATTAAGTATATATGAGATTAAACTTAATTTCCAAACAAAAGTAAAAAAAAAAAAAAAAAAAAAAATGTACACGGGAAGAAAATAAAAAAGTTATGAAAAATATTTTCACGGCGAGCTACCCAATTCAACTAAATTTGGAAGATAAATAAATTCACTGTAAAAATCCTTTAAAAGAAAAATATTAGTTTTCTGGCTCTACTTCAAAGATAATCAGTAAAGTAAAGTCCTAAGATATTGAATTAAATTTAAAAAAACACCTTGTTTGTACAAAACAAAAATTAATTAGCCGAACACCGAGTGATTCTGCCGTTCGCTAAACGCAACCAACTAAAAATTTGTAAACAGAGAATACACGAAGCCCAAAATTTCAGGCAGTAGAAAGACTGTGAAAATGGCGTCATGTAATTAAAAGGGAGGAAGGGATGTGATAGTTTGCTTTTTTTTCTCAGACGTGCATCCGTACATTCCTATTCTGAACGTTTGTGTAAATGTGTTCATTTTTGATTTAATTATGTTTCTATTTTCCTGTTTTAAATTATTTTTTTAATTATTGTTCAGTGTTATATAAAACATGTTATCCCAAAAGTTTCACATTCTAGCGAGCAAGGAAATTAAAATCTTGCATATGAAAATTATGCGAAACCTGTAATTTAAAATAAAAAAGTAGAAATATTTTTGCAATCATATTTTTCGTGTGAAAATTTTAAATAAACAATGTTTATTTCAATGGTAGTACCGGTAGTTCGAGAAATTTCTTTTTCTTGGAGTTATATCGAATTTATTAATACGAATTTTGAATCTTTTTTCGCAATTTTCCTGTAAAAGTAGTTTTATTTTATTTTTATTGTTACAAGTCTCGGTGATTTATTTATATAAAAAAGCAAGAATAATTTTTTGCGTTTTTTATTTACTACTGAAAACCATAACTTTAGTAAAGGTACGTTTTGTTTAAACAAAATAATACATTTACACTAAGATTTAAATAAAAATAATTAGTTCATTACATTCAGTGATCATTATTTGATAAATACTGAGAATTACATAAAAATTGGTTAATTTCCTGACTCTTGGTGATTTTTGAAGTAAAGTGACGGGTCAAAATGTTTATACATTTTCAGCATCGGCAGTCATTTTGCACGTACCTAGTAAAAGATTTGTGTGTGTTTATTTAACTATTTTATTAGATACAAACAAATACAAATCATTTATTCTATTCGTCCACCGCCTGCGTCCACAACTTGCTAAATGCGGGCCATAAAAGCAGCACAGGTCTTGACAGCTGACTCTTTATTGATAATGCAGGAAGCTCTCCTTATGGAGGCCTTCAAGGAATTCACACTTATGAGAGGGGGATCAGAAACTCTCTCAAAATCGCCTCATAAGCAATCGTCGCAGGTGTTCAAAATTGGTGAGCTAAAGGTCCTAATATTTGAGGGCACAAAAGCGGCAACTCTCACTCTTCAAAGAGTTCTGCATTGTCTTTGACCCATAAAGTGGTGCATGGTCCTGGATGAACATTACTTTCCTGGAATCATAGTTTTTTCTTAATTCAGGATAAGAGGACTTCCTCTAGAATTTATACATATTCTGCCGTATTTATCGTCAGGTCCACTTTAATGCTTTTCATATCGTTAGCAATAGCTACAAGCACCACGAGAAAGGCAGCGTGTTTACTCTACATGGCTGAATGAACAGAAGGGTCATTGGCGATAACTAGAATTTCTACGGTTGGTGTCTTCATCTACCATAAAACATTTTCCCGTCGATAAAAATGCGTAAGGCAGCACGACAGTATTTCAGGTGATTTAGTAGCAAAGGGATTCTCTCTTTATGTATGGTCTTATTTTTCGCTGCAAATAGGTTTGTTGGTTATTTTTGTTTTACGGCATATCAACCCATTTTCGGTTATTTAATGCCGAATCCAAAGATTTTGAAGACAATTTTTTAATAGAATATATTTGTTGTTTTCAAGTCGGTTTCTATTTAACCCATAGTTGGAACCCTAACAGGTACTATCACTCCGGGTCAGAGTGGACCTGGGAGCAATGGTAATTAAAGGGTGGCTCGACACTACCCAAAGCCTACAAACTGGGGCCTCACCACTGGGTATAGTTTAAGGTCATATTCAGGACCCCCATTGAGGGACTTTTACCCTCTGCAGGGGGGAAGTCGGTGTATTCTAATGCCCCACCAACAGGGCCCGAAGCAAATAGGTTATGACGTCGTCTTCAATATGACTTCATTCTATGATATTTCTGTACTTCATCAGAAATAATCATTTTGATTACATTCCGCGTTTTCGCCAGTTCAGCCACTGACGGATATATACGCTGTCCGGCAGACACTGCAAGCAAAGGCCATGCCGTTCAAGTCATCGAAAAACCTTCCGGTGTGAATTTCATTACTTCACTGATTGTCAGCCTTTTTTGAAGGTAATTATATTTCCTTAATTCACTACAACAGGATAAACAGTCATAGGAGCATAGCCAGTGTTTTATGATAATATCAAATATGCTTGGCGCGGAACAATTCAGCAATAAGCATTCTCTGGTTAAATTGAAACTGACAATCATTTTTAGTGTTTTAGGTGGCTACTCTAGAAAATCAGACTCTAAATAGTACATCAACTAACATTTTAGATTAATAATTCCGCTTTAAAAACTAGATTGCGCATTGAAATTACTGCTCATTTATCGTTTACATTATGTACACATAGCAAGAAAATTCCAGAAACTCATAAACATTAAACGACAAACACCTGCCTTACTCAGGGAATATATAGCCACAGTCCTAACACACACTTTACCTAAGATAACATGCACCTTAACATATGCACGCACTATTTTGCACTTACACGCACGCGGTTTCATGCGGAACCAACATATATATGCACTTTCTCCTAGCAGACATTTCTTTTAGGAGCACATTCTGGAGCTCTAAACATTCCGATCTACGTTTAAGTTTCTGTTTTGCTGCCACTAAATTTTTAGTCGCGTGCAAGCGACTCTATAAGTTGGTCCGTCGGTCTGTCCGTCTGTCTGTCCGTAAGACTTTTGTGCTTGGCCCTTTTGGTTAAGATCAAAGGTCGGTTGTAAATAGATGCTGTTCTTAGCTTTTTATGCTTTTCTTGGCCTTTTGGCTAAGATCAACGTGTAGTATTTTTCCGGCAAGCTAAGACCATATGTGAGGGCAACTCCACATATAAACCCTTAGTCAATGTTGGGGAAACCCTTCATACCAATTGACACTATCCAGCTCCCATTTCCCACCCATCGGGAGTTTGTCCCCTTTTCCCTCCCTCAACATTAAAAAAACGGCCTTGTGCCTAATTTGCTCAGTGGAGAAGCAAATAAATACAATCTGTTCCGGCAGATACTGCAAGCAAAGGCCATATGTGGGGGCAATCCCACATATAAGACCTTGGTCAATGTAGGGGCAACCCTTCATACCAATTATCACTATCCAGCTCCCCTACTCCCCGGGGAGCTGGTTCCCTATTTCCCCTTCACTTCTCACATTAAAAATCGGCCTTGTGCCTAATTTGCTCGGTGGGTTAGCAAATAAATATCCTTTTCTTGGCCTTTTGGCCAAGGTCAAAGTGTAATATATGTTCTTACTACATGCTGTACTTATGTTGGTAACTTTGTGATATAAAGTGGGGGATCACTTTTCTGTGTTAATTTAATGTAAAATGATCACCCACTTTACAACCAGTCTCCAAGCCATTCAAGTCATTCTCCAGATCATTCAAGTTGTTTTTGAAGGAGTCCAGTTATTTTTTAAGCATTCAATTCATCCTTAAGTTCATTAAAGTCATTTTAAGTTTTATACTTTTTATTTTTTTAAGTCATTTCAGCCCATTTTTCGGTCATTTTAGTTTATCTTTAAGAATTTCATGCCAATCCTACATTCACGCATTCATTCATTACACGAGAGCACGCGACTAATGGCTATCGGCCTTGTTCTATATTAAAGTAATATATTCGTAAAAACCAAATATACAAAACCAGGCAGGTAATTAACGACATTAATATATTTTAACAAAACACGCCCCTCTTAAACGCGTATTTATATGTTAATAGCGCTTGAGAAAAACGTGATTACACTGATTATGTACTTATAGTGACAATGATTATAATACTTTGATGTTACTTTTTATATATTTTCATCTTTCCATGTTCGATAACAATAATCTAGTTTTCTTGGTTTCCAAAGCCTTAGATATTACCAGTGTAAATATAGCTTGGGCAGTATTAACGACAGTATTCATATCTAGATTACAGCATCTTTATAGCTGTGTTGCCCGCATCTGTTTTTTAAGGGGAAGCATGTTCAATGTTTTGGCAATTGTAACTTTCCAATATTTATGTTGTAGTCGATTACAGCATAAATGGTTTGAGCATACGCTATTATTTAATCCACTGATGTAGAATTTTCTAATTCCGTATTCATAACTTTTTATACATATCTTAGCAATTATTTTGGTACTGGTACACTTATTGAACCGTAATGAAATAATAGCGTTATTATTCAGAAAGTCATTCGTAACATAGGGGGGGGGTTATGGTGTTCTGTAACTGTTCTGTACTTTTACCTAACAATTTTATAAAAATAAAGATATCGTAAAACTTTAATTTCACTTGAAAATACTATTTTAAAATAGCAGGGTTCAATAAATGCACTAGAAACATTATTTTTCTTACGTCATTCCTACGGGATAGAAAATAGAATTCACCATAGAATGTATTTTAACCAACGCTTTTTTCACAAACGTTCTAAGAAAATGAGTAAATGGAAACATGAAGATCATCTAAAATACAGCGTGTCCATAAAGTCCGTGTGCAATTTTAAAATGAATTGTTCCAAAATCAAATCCTTTTTACATGTTATTTCTATTGCAAGCACAAATAAAATTATAAATATTTTAGGTGCACACAGACTTTATGGACACTGTATTATCGTGAAATCAATTACATTATTCTATAAAATAACACATTTTTCAAAATAACATGCTCTGATAGCTTTTTATCTTTTCGCAAAATGTGCTACATGAAACCTAATTTAAAAAAAAAGATCATTTTATTACGAAAATATCTTCAGACAAGACATGAACCCACTTATTGTAAGGTGTTAAAATATTACTTAAAAGTTAAAAACTAGCAACATATAAGCATTAAAGAGATGGATTCCGATTCAGAAAGCTCATTTTCTCCTTTACCAGAGACATTGCTCCTAAAATGTAAGTACTAAAGTGCATAAGGCAAACGAAAGTAAACTCAATTGGCATATTTCATATTTAAAGAGTTTCGCGTTTATTCACATATACTACTATAAGACCGTAATGAAACTAAAAGAAATGAATGAATTCACTTGATACGTATGTGAATGTGAGAGTGAAAGAAAAGCGAGAGCAAAAACAGCCATGTTCTCTTCTCTCTAAACTCTTTTTTGCTTATTTCCAAGAAGCATACATCTTTTCTCTTAGCAAGAGGTGTTTTATTAAAAGTTGCCTCCCTTGAAATTCAATGTTGAGAAATGTGTGTTTATTTAATACTTTTTATAATAAATAACGAATTAATTGTAAATATCGATATAACACCTGAAGATATACAAGAAAATAGACAATTAGAAATGAATAACAGCAAATTATGATTCATTGCAAACTATTTGAAATCTTAGTCAACCAAGTAGGTGTATATAAATATATACGCAGTATTTTAAAAGACTACGTTTTTAAATAACAGTAAGCCGTGTATATGGGAATATGAAATATTAAAAGAAAATAATCGCACTTATTCATTAAGATTATGCCATAAATACCAAAAAAAAAATAATTTTGCAAATATTTTCTTAAATTATATTGCATTAATATATAAAAAGGAGTGTTAATATATTTAATTGTTTTGATGGGTAATATATGTTACGTAAGATACACATCAACGGGCGGATTAAACTAGCAAACAAATGGATTTACGTTCCAGAATAGTTCTGATATAAATACTAATATGTATTAGATATTAGATCTTGAGCACGTAGTACAATGGGGGAAGGAGTGGCTGGTTACTTTTAATGCATCTAAAACCAAGCTTCTCTCTTTACATCATCAACATTATGATCCACATCTGGCATCAATTGAAATGAATGGCTCTCGTCTTCAGGAGGCCTAAAGTTTTGACAAGCTTCTTGGCTTGACCATTAGACCTGATCTTAAATGGAACACGTACATCAAATCTGTTGCCAAGGCCGCTGGAAAAATGGTGGGATCTTTCTATCGATCCGGTAGATATCTCACTGCTGATGCTATTCTCTATCTATATAAGAGCCAGGAACGTCCAAGGATGGAATACTGTTGCCACATCTGGGCAGGAGCTGCTAGAAAGGACTTGTCCTGCCTTGATAGAGTTCAAAATAGACTTCGTAGCCTCGTAGGAAATGTCCTTTTCTCTTCCTTGCAACCTCTATCTCACAGAAGAGATGTTGCGAGTTTGTCTCTGATGTATCGTTATTTTCATGGAAAGTGTTCGACTGAGCTTCAATCTATGGTCCCCCCTCGCCAAACTTTCACAAGAAACACTCGTCTAGCTGTAAACACTATCAATAATTCCCCCCCACTCTTTATCTGTGCCTAAACCTAAACGTATATTCCATGAACAAAGCTTCTTTCTTAGAACTGCACGCCTGTGGAATTGTCTTCCGTTTTCCTGCTTTCCGGCTGACTACAATATGGTTGTCGTCAAGTCTAACGTAAATAAGTTCTTGATGAGCCGTTCCATATAAGTTATCAAATTTACCAAATTTTCATTATTAATGATTACTATATTGTCCAATTTATATTGCACACTCTTGAACCCTTATCCTTGAGTGGCCTCTTGGCCTTGATAATGTGGAGATGGCTTTGTAAAAAAAAAATACTATATCGAGTCAAACTTTCTACCAATCAAAGTTATTGATTTTATTACACTCTCAGTACATGTTTCTTTACTTCAACTAATGAACGTTACTTTTATATAAATCAAATCCACAGAAAAGTAATAAACTAAATAGTGCAATAATATTAAAAACTTCAAAATCCGAACTTGAAATATGAATTAAGTATACTTTAGATCTCCTTCCATCAGTGTTATTGTCTGGAAACTAATTTAATTAATTTGATTTTCATTTATTAAGACGTTGATTGCTTTTCATAATTAAAAAAGAAATGTAGTCAGTTAGTCTTTAAGATTTAAAACAAAATTCATATATTCTTTAAACTTTCAGATGCGCACTTATAATTATTATTAGCAGAATAACTGTTCTTAACTTTTGTCATATAATGTGGGACTTTTCTAATTAAATCGTTGTCGCTAGTAGAAACACTATATACATTGGCAGGAATAAGCTTAAGGCTTCAAAACCTCAGTAGGTTCAGCCCTTAGTATAAGGGATAACCAAGAATAATATCAGTTTACATATCCAGTAGGTCATGACTAGCGGAATGCGACCGATCTATCTGCGTAGATTAAATAAAATATTTGAAATTCTAATGAAAATACAGACGTTTTACATCACAATTCTCAAGTTGAACAAGATTCATGACAAATAGTAGAGCTTACTGCAAACGGAATACTGTGAATACAAGGAGTAAGTTGCGAATAATAAGGCAGAGTCAGGGTTAATTACATAGAATTTGTAAAAGTCGAAAAAAAAGAATATCGAACAAAGACTTTCACAGATAAATCACAGCTAAATAGGAAAAATAAATAGAATTTTATAAACATATGTAGAAATCGTGATGGATTATATTAAAAGAAATATATGGAAACTGAGACTAAGGGAGTAGATTTATTAGGAAAAGACTAATCTGATGTCCACCTTTTACTAAAAAGCTGTTATACGAACATTGGTTAAACTCTCTCTCACACACACATGCAAGAGAGGTTCCAAAAGAACTTCCCAATCTTCGTTATTCTTCACCAATGAAATCGTAATAGATTGCCGCCTACACTTTTTATGGTGACTGAAATTATGCATTAATAAGCTCAAAGTCTAATCTCTCTGTTGTAAATATTGACGATGTGAGACTTTAAGAAAGCAACGCCAGTCATGAATGGGGGTCAGAAACACATGCATCATTGAATTCCTCCTTATAGAAAAATTGAACGTCAACATTCACCTGTGGCTGATGAACTTTTATGAAGCCGATATAATTGATATCAGTAAACAGATGGATTTGGTGATTTAAGAACAGCGACAGAAATGTGCGTGACAAATCGCACTCCATATTATTATTAAGACAAAGGCATGAAGAAAGTTGGTTATTATGTAGAAAAGTTAATTCAGCAGCAAATAGCGACATCAATGTTGTATTTTTTTTAGTTAAAAAGTAGGTGGCCACACTTTTTGTACGACTCACCCCCACACATGCACATATCATTTTTTTTTAATTTTCCCGGAGTAATGATTTCCGAGTTATAGCAGGATAGACAATAATATAATAAGTTTTTTCTGATGATCAGTGATATTCAGAACATATATAAGTTAAATTTACAATTTTTGAACACATGTTTTTATTTTCCCGTAAGAGTATATGTACCACTTCTATTCCGTAAACATTCTTCAACAAATAGTAAAAATAGATCATCACTGTCTTTTTGATTGTACCTATTTACTATGCCTCCCCACGGGACAGAGTTAGACACCAGGGTCGTTTTTTAACGTGGAGAAAAGGTACAAAAATAAAAATTGTCTCAGTCGTGAAGGATTTCTCCTCCACCGAAAGAGAACAAAAAATAGAAGTGCAGCATCTGAAGAACAGATACTACACTTTGATATTGTAGCAAACACTTCAGACAAGTCTATGGAGAAAAATACATTCACACAATTTTTACATGTCACAAGCAGTCAGAATCATGGCTCTGATATCGGGTAAGCCTTATTGTTTGTAAGGTTTCCATTTTTTATTTATTTAACTATTTATTTTCCCCTTCGACCGTGCTTTCGTATTTATATTGATCCCTTTTTATTTATTTTCTTTAAAATAATTGCAGCATGGATATTTTCACCATTTATTAATAATTATATATTATTTTCAAATTAATGTTTTTTAACCTGTAGTATCATCAGAATGTGTTTCAATCGTTTGTCAACACTGAAACAACCGTATTTCCGTATTTATAATCTTATTCAATTAATCTCCTAAAATTTATTTTCAACATTTATTAATTATTGTATATTGTTATCAATATACTATTTAAATTACTCTGTATTAAACCTACAATATTACGGGAATATATTTAAACTTTCATTGTTTATATAGTCACGGGTAAACATAATGTTTTGTTTTATATACGTTAGCGTTTAATCGGTGGAAGATCACTCTAATTTACATTTCCGAATACAAATATTTTCCTTAATAATTTCTTATTACTCATATATTAAGATGTGCTTGATCATTTTTTAGTTTTTGTGTTACAATATTTATGTGTTTACCATTGCTATAATAATATGTAATAATATTTCTATAATATCTATCAAACAGTTCCTGCATGAGTTCTCCTTGTTATCTATCTTCCTAATCATCTCAGTGACATATTTCTGTCGAATTTCTAAACAATACACATTTAAGAAATCTATTGTTATCAGTGATTTACTGTTTATTTAGGAGTTTATCACCAGTACAAAATCTTCCAGCTATTGTTAAATGCAACCTTATATTTTGTATGTTATTCATTTTTGTTTTAATTTATTGATATATAAAGAGTAGGTTTTGCATAATTTATATGTGATTTATCCTTTCTATATTTAGCATAAGTAACACTTTAATGTAGTTTTCACCCCCTTACCCTAATGTATATTTATTTGCTTTATATATATATATATATATATTGCTATTTTTTATTTATTTAATCTAATGCATGATAACAGAAATTTATTCTGATGCAGGCACCCCTGCAGCACATCCTGGCGGTTATTTAATTTATCTTTCTTAGATGTTAATGTGATATTATTCAAGGATACAAATGTTTGCATCTTTTATTTATTTGGTTTATAATTACTAGCCCTCCTACTACGGACAATTTTAATTTAAATTCAGTTTTATTTCTACGGGGTTCCCTAATCCATTCAACTAATTCTGCGTTATCGTTTTTGTCTGATTATATTATTCATTCCGTTATTACTATTATCGTTATTATTATCATTCTCATTGGTGGTTGTTTCGTTACATACCTGTTACTTGAAGGATGTAAGGTGGTTACGGAATCTATCCTTGAATTAGCTTTAGTCGATCCCAAGTATATCGTACTACTGCTTTCAGTTATGACCACACATTCATAGGCAATATCCTAAATTGGGCATTGCTCTGAAAGACATTGATCTAGGTTTCTACAATAGCAGTTATTTTTCATTATATTGTTCCTAGGTTAAATTATCCGTAACATTTTCTGATTTTGTCCAAATTTGCATGGCTGGAACTTAAGGTTTTGCTTAGGTTAAATGAAGTGGAGAAAAATATCTAACAGTATTTTTATTAATTATTTTACTTGATCTTAATTCTGGGTGGAAATGTGTTTCAAATTGGTAGAATTTTGTCGGAATATTATTTTTTTATATTCACTGTACGACGGATTAAACCATATGTTTATTTCGTCTATTGTCCCTTTATTTTGTCTATTGAGTTAGATATCCATCTCATTATTACTTTTTTTGTTTCTGTTACCATTTTATTTTTCCTTTACTTTTTCCTTTACTTGTTACATTCCTTGCCATATTATATGATAATACATTCGACGGTATATTAATTAGAATAACTTAAATATAGAGTTTCTTGCCCAGGATGTGTGAGCACAATGAATTCCGCCTCACACAGACAATCTGTTACTTTTTTAGATTACCATGAAATAGGCCCATTTTTTGATAGTCTAAACCAATATCCAAATATATTTTTTCAAGCTTCATCGAATCTGATAACCCTTGTAATTTTAAGGGGGTTGTTGATTTTCTAAATATAAAGTTCTGTTCTTTAGTTCCTCTTAAATAATTAAGTACTTGTTTAGCTCAGTTTAAACCATTCATTGACGGTGTTTATCATCTTGTTATAGTTTTGTTACTCTGTAAAATATGTCAGGTCTCCTTGCCGCCATTTACAATATAAGACTTCCTATTATTTCTCTGTATATTTTGTCATTTATTTAAGATTATTTCTTTATTTTCAGTAGTTTACTGCCTTTCTTTTTGGTATACTAATAGGGGGGGTCACTAGACATTTTTTGAATTGTTGTCCAACCATATATTCATTAAATACTGCATTCCAGCATCAACCGCTCTGCCTCAAACCGTACAGTGATTTGTTAAGTTTCCAACTTTGAATTTTTCATTATAAATCTCTCTGGAGAGGGTAATAAACATTTTCGTCTATTTGGGGCATTTAAATAAGCATTTTTACGTCCATTTTTATGGATGTTGAGGTTTTATTGTGATTTGCAATAGATTTCTGATTGTTATAAGGTTTGTATTCTACACCGTAAATCTGAGAGTATATTTTAGCTACAAATCTTACCTTTGACGCTGTAGTCTTTTCTTTTTTTGTAAAGACTCATCATGTAGACATGACTTGTTTTCCTCTGAGAAAGGCACTACCAAATACGTATTATTTTCTGTAAAAGCATCTATTTTGTCTTTTATTGCTATTTTCCATTAATGATACTCTTAATTTGCTTCGTAAAAACTTTTTCGCGAACTACTAATGGAATAGCAACATTCAATTGGATAATCTTCTAAATTGTAGCCCATAAAAATCAGGACATCTTTAAATTTTGGGAGGTTCTGTTCTGATGAATTTTCGACTTTCACATCAGCATCATCGCTGTCACCATTATTGATATTCTTGTCCCAGTCGACGGCGACTTTATTGTCATTTATTTTTATGAATTTGAGGAAAGATTAATTCCTCCTCTTCATATGATGGATTGAAATCAAAGTGTCTGAATTTTTCACATCGGATGCTTTTAATTTTTGTTTTCTCTTGGAAAAATAAAAGTTGGTTGGGCTGTTTTCAACGTACCCAAACGATCAGTTTTGATATTTAATTTGCTTTTTTTATCTTTTCTCATCTTAATAATAAGCAAGGTAAGTTGATGCAAATATCTGCATTCTGGTTAAATTTGGTTTTCTACCGCGGAAAGGTTCATATGGAGTTTTAGATCTTTTGTTAAAAGGAACGGTAGCCTATACAGGGTGACCCCCCCCAAAAAAAACGGGCTCAACTCTAATTAGGCCCCGTTTCTTAGTCTTTTGTCAGAATGAAATGAAACTTTATTCATAACTAGTTTATTATATTCAAAACATCACATCAAAACACTAGGTCTTTTTACTCCGTTGACTGTAAAATGCCCAGAAAACAATTGACTGTCCTGTTTTTTGTTTGGGTCACCCTGTATATGCAGCAGCCGTAAATGCATACATCCAAAGGTTTAGGGGTACTGATTTAATGAGTAGATATCTCCCCATTTCAAAAAGTGTTTGTCATGATATATATATATATATATATATATTTTGTACAAAGGCATCACGACTTATCAAGGCAAAAGGGGCACTCGAGGATAAGGGTTAAAGAGGATACAGTAGACAATTGGACAATAAAGTAATCGTTAGTAATGGAAATTCGGTAAATTTTTTTAACTTATATGGAACGGCTAATCAAAAACTTGTTTACGCTGGACTTGAAGACAACCATATTGTAGTCAGCCGGAAAGCAGGAAAACGGAAAACAATTCCATAGGCGTGCAGTTCTAAGAAAGTAGCTTTGTTCCTGGAGTCTACGATGAGGTTTAGGCACGGATAAAGGGTGAGGGAAATTATTGATAGTGTTTTCTGCTAGACGGGTGTTTCTTGTGAAAGTTTGGTGACCATAGATTGGAGCTCAATCGAGCACCTGCCATGAAAATAACGATAAAGCAGAGACAAACTCGCAACATCTCTTCTGTGAGAAATTGGTAGCAGGGAAGAGAAAAGGAATCCCATACGAAGCTACGAAGTCTATTTTGAACGCAGGATAAGTCGTTTCTAGCAGCTCCTGCCAAGATATGGTAACAGTACTCCATCCTTGGACGTACATGGCTCTCACATAGATAGAGAATTGCATCAGCAGTAAGATACCCACTGGATCAATATAAGGCTCCCACCATTTTTCCAACGGATTTGATGTATGTGTTCCATTTCAGATTAGAAGTCAAGGTCAAGCCCAGAAGCTTGACAAAACAAGAGCCCTCCCCACGACGAGAGTCATTCATTTTAATTGATGATAGATGGGGATCATATCGTTGATGTAAGCTAAAGTTTGGTTTTAGATGCATTTAAAGTAGACGCCACCTCTTTCAGCATTGTACCACGTGCTCAAGATCAGAGGAGAGAGAATCGGAGAACTCTTGGTCGTTTACGGCTTTAGATATGCTACTATAGATAGTAGTGTCATCAGCATAAATGCCTACGAATGATGTAAGTATGCGAGTTGGAAGATTAATTATGTCGATTAGGAAAAAAGTTGGACCCACGATGGATCCGAGGGACTCCAGCATTTATACTGATATCTTCTGATGTCTGCGCATCAACGACTACTTTTATGAATCTATCAGAGAGAAATTATTTAATAATTAAGACATTCCAGCTCTACAGTAGCTGGAGTTTTCGTGAAGAAAACATTTATGACATACTCTATCAAAGGCCTTTGATATCTCAAGAGCAATTGCCATAGAAAGGTAGCCTCCGTCGAGAGATTCGCTAATCCTATGAGATATAACTGTAAGCACATCTGCCGTTGATCTATCAGAACGGACACCATATTGCGTGTCACTAAGAAGGTTATTTTTGCTGAGATGGTTGATTACTTCAATATTTAACGGATGCCAGTTACAGTTTTGTAAGTATGGGCGCTAGTTCTAGTTGAAGTTTTTTGATTACTATAATTGAAATACCGTCAGGGCACGTTGTTTTACTTGAACTAAAGTTTTTTTATAAGCTTAGCAACATCACCTACAGATATCTGGAATCAAG
Organism: Euprymna scolopes; assembly: GCF_053919585.1. Taxonomy (NCBI): domain Eukaryota; kingdom Metazoa; phylum Mollusca; class Cephalopoda; order Sepiida; family Sepiolidae; genus Euprymna; species Euprymna scolopes. Next base: position 134,797,449 of record NC_136484.1, read on the forward strand.
GTTCTTGATTAGCTTGGAAACACCACGTACATATATTTATATATCACATAGCGTGTTTCATGATACAGGAGGAAATATTGGGGGTTTACGGCCTTGGTCGCAAAGGGTAGAATTAGCTGTAAAGTTCTTGGCAAAGAGTTAGGCTTAGTCTGATGCTGACGAGATTACCTCAGGTTCATTGATGATAGTTGGGATAGAGCACACGGCTCTGTTTGCTATTTTCCAAAACTGGTGGGCTCCAAGCCGCTGCCCAGCTACTTTGGACTTAACGAAATGAACATACAGCTCTCTTCCGTTCTTTATTACTTTTTTACAGTGGTTGCTGGCAGTCTTGGAAGCAGCTTTAGTCTCAGTGCATCTATTGTGTTCGAAGTAATGGAAAAGGTGATTTCTGTGCGCAATAGCAGCAGCACATTCTGGAGTGAACTGCGGCTGGCTATTAGGTTTTTGCTGGAATTTTTTCGAGGGTATGAAACGATGTATACCTAAAATTAACCATTCCGTCGGGTCTGATACTATAGGGGACACATTCTTTTTAAACATGGAACGCTGTGGTAGATCTGATATAAGTGTATTGAAGCAATCCAGCACCAGTTTCCTTTTGTTGCGGTGAATTAGGGGTCGATTTTCGTGTTTGACACGATGGTTCATTAATAGAAGTTAAAGTCTTTATTAGTTAATTATCTACTATTGTCAGAGCGAATACACTTTACTGTACCTTTAGGGGGCATGTCTACTAAATACATATTGTTTAAGTTGCTAGCAAGGTATTAGATTTGTTATTCACGGAATAGACCATTATTAAAGCAGGATTTTCGTCTACAAAACTTAATGTATACCTGAAGTTTTCTCTGCCCATCGGTTCCATGGGACCATTCCAATCAAGGTATCAATGATAGGAGTTTTCTGGCCTTCTTGTCTGGCATCTTGTTTTGGTACGTTGCCTATTTTCATTGTGTAAAAACGTCGCAGCTGGATTAGTTTTTAGGTGTTTATTTTCATTCCGTAAATCGGATTCAGATATTTTTTGATATCTGGAATGTCAAAGCAGTGACCAAAATTTTAATGACATGTCTGTAAATCATGCCATGTGGTTTTTTGATTGGACTACCCAGCTTAAATAATATAGTCTTCCATTTTCTTAAATATCGAATACAGTTCCATTCCGGTATACTAGTTTTGATTTATTGGTACTAAATTTTATATTTGCATCTTGTTTGGTGGCGGCTTGTACAAGAATATATTTCGTTTAAATTTTGGATTAGAAGAACGTTTTCCAGAATACAGAAACAAAGTTTACCTTTTTTGTTCCTTGGTGATATCTTAGCCTCGTCTCTCTTCAAAACGATATTGTTTACTCGTGTGCTATCGGCTAGCTCCACAAAGTGAGTGAGGGTAAACGTTGTAATAAAAATTGATAAAATCCGATTCCTTCGAAATTGCATGTGCCGTGGCACCACAATTGACAAGAAAGTTGTTACATTTTTGTTTTCATGTACGTTTGATGCAATTATATTAATGCAAATATACCTCATGATTTATACTTGTGTAATATTTGCGTAAAATGTTTATAGTAAACATGAATTCTTTCCATACATATTTATGTATACGTATACATTTTTGTTTTAAAAATGTTACCTAACAAACTCCTCCCAGAAATTCTTCTGTACGTACATGAAACTTCATATATAAAGTATTTGAACCCATGCGAAAATTTGTATTCTTGTTTTAGCCTTGGAAAAGCGGCACAAAAGTGTGAAAATTAAAAAAAAAAAAAATGTCTAGGTGAAGGCCAAACGCCGGCATTAGGAATATGCATTCATAACGTAGTAGCTATTCGTTCGTGCTTAAATTTCTAACCTTGCAGAAAAAAAATGTCTTTATAGCTCAGTCATTTACGGCAGAGGAAAAAAGTCATCAGCTAAACGTTTCGGTTTTCGGTGGTGCGCACAAGTCTTTTTTTTTACTTTTTTAATCATTACTATATATTGGGTCCATTGTAGAATAATACATACGAAATCTGTATTAATCAAAATATCCTATTTTAGCGTATATTATGACAGGGCAATGCTGAACGCCCTGCTAGTATATATATATATATATATATATATATATATATATATATATATATATATATGCACACACAGAGAAAGAGAGTGGAATATTCGTCCTTGAACAGTTGTAATCAATACGTTTTGCATTTTCGAACGACGTATTTACTCATTTAGGGATAGCTAGTACATGCAAGCATACTACCCATTGCATGAGCTACACTTTTTTTATATCTTCTATTTTTTGTATAAGGTATTGTTCGATTTATTGCCCACCACCAAAACGGTAAAGTTTGCAAAACAAATGCTCCCACGATACGAACCAGGTTGCCAGAAAACCGTATGCCACTACGCAGAATAGGTACATTAATTTAGGATTTCTTTCCACAAGGAGATATTGACGCACAAAGTCTGATTACATAATATATTTCAAAGTGTGATACAGCACAATACTTTTTTCTATACTATATTTTTATCTCTCAAATATTGCAAAATTTATTTTTCTGTAAAACTTCAGCTTATTGTCTTTTAAAGAAATCGAATTCAAACAGGATTTATCTGTATATAATATCCAGTTAATGCATATATGAAATATTTGGATTTGCAAAAGTGTGTATATTATTTTCTATACAACGTGTATAGAATTTAAAGGATATTAATTGATACCTATTTAAAGCATTTTACAAAAATTGTACTAAATATTCAACCTCTCTTTACGCTATTTGCATAAAAATATGTTTACTAATTATAGTATATTACTCACCCAAAAGTACTACAATTAGAGGTATTACAAATTTTATAATGATCGAGTATAAATATCAACATATAAACATGTATACAGATTTACCTTAACATAAATGGAGATATATGGACAAGAAATATAGATGTTTAAAATAGATACAAACGCTGTCTTAAGATACCAGATCCTCCTGATCATCATCATTCAGTCCCTCAGTCTTGGCGATGACTAGTCAGGGCCCCAGTGCTTTATCCCTCGATGTTGGCGTAGGCTCACTCCATTGCCACAGGACTTCCAACCTTGGCTCCAAACTGGTTTGCGCATTTTAAGTGCAATATCCGTTGCGCATCAGATAGACACCCTCTGAACCTCCAATGCTCATGTCCAGTGGATCGAACCCGCGACGACTGGCAGCAGAGGAGGCCGAAGATTCTGTCCGAAAGTCCTCTCAATGAGGTAAACAGTCGCCCTGCCGCGTTTGCTATTACGCCTTTTCTTTCTGGGTGAGGTTTCATAGCCTTTTAAGGACAACTGCAAGACAGCAGTAGAATTTGAAGTCAAAGTTCCCACAAGGCAGCGGTGTTTGATTTTGGGGTTGTTTCCCCAGTCTTCGCCCAACCAAGGAAACCCACAAGACACTGGGGTAGGGGTTGGTAGTGTGCCAGGGCATGCCCACACAATGGTGGGCCATAACGCACTACTCTAGGATCTCTTACTACCCGTAGAATTCCTACAAGTTTAGCCTGCGGGAAAGAATGCAAGCATGAACGTAGTACTAACGTATACCTAACACACAAGACGCATCACATCCTCCTGCCGGATTAAGAATCCAAACGCCGATACAAAATACTGCATGAATAAAGGTTTTGGTATGCTTTTAGACAGCGCTATATAACGACGAGCAGGAAAATGTACTTAACATACCAGATAGTGAACAATCTGTTTAATACTAACATCAGTACGTTATATGAAATGAAATACATGAGGTATCGTATATCCTTTTCTGTAAATAGGAGATTTTATATTACATGTCGTACTCAATACGATCATGTAGGGACGCATGTATTGTTATAACGGTCAATATAATCTTTAAACGTATTATGTAGGGTACTCAATTCGCCATAGATGAATATAGGCACACGGATAGCCACCCAGACGAATGTTTCATTGCTTTGTTTTTTTTTCTCATAATCTGAAGCGAAATAAAAATTGTCATTTTGACATTTTGCCAATCCTCGTTGAGTCTCACCACGTTCCTCGTCGCTTTGTTTGCTCTCAACAGAACTAGTGATCTTTATGTCCGCACATAGTGTTTTGTGCTCTTCTGCTTCTGTCGACCTGATCACCAAAAAAGACAGTCGATGAATACCAATCTTGATTCTCGATTTTATTTGTCTCATGTTTTAATATTAGTTTTCCTTTTGTTCTTTATATAGGATTTTTTTTTCATTTGGTTTATTTCTCGTATATTTATTTTTTGTTCGCGATCAACATTTTTTCTTCTATTTTCTCGTTTTACTATTTCCTAAATGGCAGACAGGAAGATACCAGGGTGGCGTTATGGTTAAAGATAAGGAGTCGGCGACTGACAAGCCGAGTTCAAATCTCATCGATTATGTAACATTTAATTAGAAGCTGTCCAATAAAATTCGATCTCTCAATTAACAGACTATGAGTTCATATGTTGCTGCTAATTAGATAAGGAATGTTATTGCGACATTCTGACTGAATCCGGGTTGAGGAAATATGTTAAGGTGTTGCATGTTGCTGTAACGTTTGAAACTGTTCTTCTGAGCTTAACCGTGGCCTTCGTTATAAAGATGGCCGGCCAGCTGGAAAAATGACGTCATCGCTGAGGTCCCAACAAGCAAGATATGTGGAACTCTTAGACTGTCAATAATGAACAGTAATTTTTACAGACAGCGTTACAAAACTTCAAAATTGGATTAAAATAAAGAAAGAACACGATGATCTATACTGAAACTCATCTAATATTAATAATAAAAAAATAATTAAAAAAACACAAGTTGTTTGTTTAAGTATTATAAGCAATTAAATATTTCGTTGTATTATAGATTTTAAAGATAAGAATGCGTTCTTTAATTACTTATAAATTAGATTTTAAAAAAGTGAAGGAACACGATTTGATTTGTAGTAAACTTGATGTTTATTTAATATAATTAAATGAAAATTATGCATGTAAGATTATGAATATTTGAAGCAGAACAAAAGCAAAACATTTGATATGAGTTAAGACAATAAACAAATATTAAAATTAAACTATTTTTTTAATCAAAATGAACAATATTTTTTTAAATCAAAATGAATATTTTTTAATCAAAATGAACCACAATATTTTTAAATGCAAATGAACCATAATATCTTTTTAAAATCAAAAACAACATTTTTAATGAATTCATGAAATATTGCACAGTAAGAAAAATAATTAACCTAAAGAAAAAATCATGTTTCTTATTTAAGATTATTTCACCACATAACAAAAAATAACACGCAAAATCATTTTTTTATATCCATATTTTCAGTTTGTTAAAATACGTGGGCTTGTATTACTGTACACATAGATTCGAAAAAGTTGTCAAAAAACAAATATATAACAAATAAATGTTATAAAAGGCAAGATAAGTTACTTTTCTACCAAACTGGATATATTTTTCGTGTTTTTATTCAATGTAACATTCAGCTCGAAAAACACGGTGTGTACCGATGTATTCAAAAATTCAAGATGGCGTCTGATTCTCTCTTTAACACGGTAAGTTTAGGAAAAGGTTTTATAAATACAAAACCAGGTAAAATACTGTTAAAAACTCGCTTAATATATGTTACCGTGACATAGGTTGACATATATTCGGCGGGTTTTTAATAGTATTGTGTATAGTTTTTTTTTATTTATAACACCTTATCCCACACTTACCGTGTTAAAGAGAGAATCAGACGCCATCTTGAATTTTCGAATACATCGGTAAACACTGTATGTTTTTCGAGCTGAATAAACATGTTACATTGAATAAAAACACGACACTATTTGGTGGAAAAGTAACTTATCTTGCCTTTGATAACATTTATTTGTTATATATTTGTTTTTGACAACTTTTTTCGAATCTATGTGTACAGTAATAGAAACCCAATTACGTTAAAGAAATGAACTTGAAGACCACGAGTGAACGCGCGTTTTTTTTTAGCTTCATATATAAGTATTTTTAAATGTTATCTTTCTAGCTTTAAAAAAAAGTTTTAAAATTTTATCAGCCGGCATAATTTATTTTTAAATATTGAAAAATTTCAGGAAATTAATTTTTGCTATATTTTTAAAACATGTGTGTCAACAGCTTAAAAAAATCGTCTCTTCAAAAGTACGTGTTTTAAAGAGTCAATGCCGTCTCGCATTTTCATTAGTTTTGTATGCTTAAAAATTTTTTTTTTTAATATTAGCAATTTATTTGAAGCTTCTTTTGAATGGTAAAAAACTTAGGATGATAATATTGAATTAAATTATAGTTACATCGTGTTAAATACAGGGGGGAGCACGTTAAAACTTACTTTGCTGAATGGAGATGGTGTAAAATCTTTTTTTTTACTGCATGATAATTCTTTATCTTTCGGAAATGAAAATATTGTCACTTTTGGTCCTTTACGATAATTTCCTCGGCAATTTGGAACGATGCACCGTGAAGGCATTTTAATAAAAAAAGGAAATATTACACTGACTTCAAGACGTTATGATATCCACGAGTGATTACCGGTGACTACCGGTGTCAAGCAACTAAGGGACTATCCGTGATGACGTCCTTTCTAGGCCTTTCTAATGATCATGCTCTTCCAGTGTTATCACTCCAAGTGAGTTGTCTTTCAATGTGTATTTAGCCTCTGATCTCCTGCTCCCTAGTTTCAGGACGCTGCATTTCTGTGAGTGAAAACGGAGCAACCAGTTCTGTGACCAGTTCTTCAAGTTATCTAGGTCAGCCTGTAGGCTTTCTGTGGCTCCAGGGATGTCAGTACGTGTGAACAACTTTGTGTCATTTGCAAACAGCTTCATTTCACTTTCGCATCCATCGTGGCAGGTAAGAGCGGCTTCTACGTGTGACCTGTATTCGGTAAGATTTCACTGGTATATGCAACCATAAATTTTGATAATACTTGAAATATGGTCAAGATATCGCGTATTACCAAAAGTGTTCAAACTTATTTTGAATATGTTATAATAAACACTGCTTGCTTAATAAGCATGGCGTACACTATTAAGCTCATTGAATATGCTATTCCCACCTGTTTAGTATTATCAAACATATGTTGATATTTAACAGTATATGTTTCCATATTTATTAGGTTGTTTGGCGTTCAACTTCATGTCAACAAAAGATTTTGTTTTGCACCAACCTAATATAAACATATGAAAACATCGATTCTGATGTGGATTACACATGTTCATATCTTAATAGCAGCATTTTCAAATTAAGAGGCTTTCATAGAATCAGCCCCTACATCCCTGCATATAAAATGCATTATTTTATTTCGATCTCTCCTATACTTTTTCTTCGTGAATAGAAAATCTTTTATGTAATGTAAGGAAACAATTCAACGTATTTGAAATTTCAACATATACGTATTCCACATAGTTTAGCAATAAAATTACGTTAATTTTGTGAATAGTGCAAATGTTATTAGTCTGATTTAAGTTGCTATGAGCTGTAAGCAATATTTGGTATGGAACTAATCATACAGCTTTTTCTGGGAAAATATATTATTCAACAAGGTTTCCCTTATGCTTCTCAAGTAACAAATCATATGGCTTCATTTGGGGAAAAATTTAATTGAACAATGTTTCCTGATATCTAATAGGATATTCGTACAGCCAAACTAATGTTGAAAATTACTATATAGCTTTGTGCCATAGTTTCTTTTTTACATGGGGGTCACCACTTATCAAGGCCGGAAGGCCTCTCACGGATAAGAGTTATTGCGTGTACAGTAATCAATGATATAGTATTGTAGTAATCATTAGTATTAGGGGTTTTGATAGAGTGTGTTACTTAAGGGGGCGGTTTGTCAGGAGTTTGTTTATGTTGGACTTGAAGACGTCCAAGTTGTAGTCAGGTGGGAAATAGGCAAGCGGCAGAGAGTTCCACTGGCGTGCAGTTCTAAGAAAGAAGCTTTGCTCATGAAATCTACGTTTCGATTCAGGCATAGATAAAGAGTGGGGAAAATTATTGACAGTAGTTTCATCCAGACGAGTGTTTCTCCTGAAAAATTGGCGAGGTGGGACGAGGGAGTGGAGCTCAGACGAGCACCTGCCAGTGAAATAACGATAAAACAAAGACAGGCTCGCAACGTCTGTTCTGTGGGAGAGAGGCTGCAGGGAAGAGAAAAGGGCATCCCCCATTAAACTACGAAGTCTATTTTGTACTCTGTCAAAGCAGGATAGGTTGTTTTTAGCAGCTCCTGCCCAGATGTGGCAGTAGTACTCCATCCTTGGACGTACTTGGCTTTTATACAGATAGATAATTGCATCAGTAGTGATATGTCTTCTGGAGCGGTAGAAGGATCACACCATTTTCCCAGCGTCCCTGGCAACAGGCCTGATGCACGTGTTCCATTTCAGATCAGGAGTAAAGGTCAAATCCAGAAGCTTGTCAAAACATGGAGCCTTCCCAAGACGAGAACCATCCATTTCAATTGATGCCAGATGGGGATCAGAGCGTTGATGATGTAAAGATAGAAGCTTGGTTTTGGATGCATTAAAAGTGACCAGCCACCTCTTTCCCCATTGTACAACTTGCTCAATATCAGAGGAGAGAGAATTAGAGAGAGCTTTGTCATTTACGACCTTTGATGTGTTGCTATAGATGATCGTGTAATCAGCATAGATGTCAACGAATGATTTAAGTATGTGTTTTTGGAGATCATTGGTGTAGATCAGGAAGAGAGTTGGGCCCAGGATGAACCCCCTGAGAGACTCCAGCATTAATACTGTGGCCCTCTGATTTCTGCCCATCAACGACTACTCTTATGAACCTATCAGAGAAAAATGATTTAATGATTGACAAAACATTTTCAGTAATACCATAGCTGGAAATCTTCTGAAGTAGGCGCTTATGCCATACCTTATCAAAGGCGTTCGATATGCCAAGAGCAATTGCCCTGGAAAGGAAACCTTTGTCAAGAGATTCACTAATCCTATGTGATATAACCGTTAGCACATCTGCTGTAGATCTTGCAGAGCGGAAAATAAGTGATAATCATTGAGCAACAGACATTAGTTTCGGATGAATAAAACAATATGAGAAACCACCCTGAATCACATTCTGCGTGGGTGTATCTTGTTCCAAATAAGCTATTCAAATCAGACGAAAGGCCAGATGACAAATTGGCATCAAAACGTACATGCGATTAATACTCTACAAAAGCATTAATTAATCATCTATACTATTTACCTTCTGTACATTTGTTTTCAGAAAATACGTCTCTAAATTGATTTAATAAGGGGTTAAAATTTGCGTTTCTTATTTCGATTATTTTTTTTTTAAGTTTCTATGATGTAACCGCGATAAACCACATTCGTCGAAGGTCACTGGGTTTGTAAAAGATGCATTTAAAAAAGGTCGGTGATAGCTTCAGGTGGAAATGATAATGCAATACCTCGGATAAGAATAATATCATCAAGAATCGAATATATCAGATAAAAAGTTTTTTTATATTGCGAAATATTTTTCCGACTAATTTCTTAGACAAATAATCCTCTCACTAAATAAACACTGACCTTAATTTACGATTAAAAGCTTTTCCCATAATTTCAGTTGAGAAGCTTTCGAGCTGTTTTACATTTACATCGTAGAATCTATACAAATAAACATCGATTTACTTACTATTTTAATGTTTGGTTCTTAATTTTCTTGAATAAATTTACTTTCCTGTCAACGGGTTACTTTTTTTTTATATTTAATTTTATTCTTTCCTCACCGACAAGTCTTATTAGGTATGTGCGTATAATAACAAATCTACATATGAATGACAAGGCTTTCTCATGATATGAATTTACAAGTAAGCTTCATTAAAAATGAAAATAAACAAACACAGAGGATTTCTCTAATCAAATTATTTATATAAATCTATGAATATTGTTTGAATGTACAATAAAGTATATGTTGACAAAAATAAAAGTGTAACCAATTAAACAAAGGCTGTCTGTCGATCGCTGATATTTTTTTTTCTTTACTGGGAAGCTGTATATCGCCAAATGCTGATAACTATGCTCGTATTCTCTAATAAACTAGGCGATACTTCAGTCATCTGAAAACTACTTTGCAAGCGAATTCCAAAAGCTCCAGTAGAAATAATTAGGCGGAATAGCCAGATTGGTTTTTATAACAGATCGCGTGTTGGCGCTTATGAATATATCAGCAAAAGCCGAAGAATAACTGGCTAACGAAAATATTAGCAGCAGCCGTTAAAGCACGTATATAAATTAGCAAGTGTGCGCATGCTTGCGTCACAAGAAAAGTAGAGAAAAATACTCCACGTGGTCGGCAGAAAAGCAAAATTCGCGGCGGGCAAGGTAGATGTGTGAAAGTCGTAGGTAAAAATTCGGGGACCTGCGGTGGCTGCGACAGATGCTTAAAGAAACACATGTGTCCGATCAGACTCTGGAACTATAATGAAATGCGTTGTTTTGGAAAAAAAACACGAATAAATGCATTTCATTTGCACTTTGGAAATATATCGAGTCGGATTTATTTATGTTTGTTATTTCCTTTGCGACGTTACCAGATGGTGTGGAGAGTCCGACAGAGATTAACGACACAGTTAAAAAGTGACGGCCCATCCAAGTTAAGATTATCCTGTAATCAAACGATTTCATTTGAGTTGCACCCTAACAGATGAAATAAATTCCAATGTAGACCACGACTGCATTCACACAACTAGTTTATATTCCATGGGTTTGTAATTGGTATAGTTATATTTCGTTCTTTTTTAAATTATGATTTTTAAGCAGAGTCTTTCTTTTAAACAAGTCATTGGTTGATGTGGATCTCTGCATGTTTAAGTGGAAAAAGATCATCTTGAGATGTGGTTTAGATCTGCATTATGTCAATCTATGTTTGTGTGGCCGTATATACGTATTCTACATTCGCGATGTTCTAATCATAATGGGCTTATGTAAGACTTGTGCTTAATCTTCCCTTTGACAGGTTTTCTCTTTTATAAAAAAAAAACTAGCCTATGTGCCGGCGTTGCTCGGGTGTTTGAAGGTGTGTGTTGAGAAATAAAATGGTAGTAGGCAAACAGGCTCGAAAGTGAAAGAAAATCTGACGTCTTAGCCGATGTCTCCATGACGCGACCGGAAGTCAAAAGCGTTGAAATTAACCGAAGTCAATCTCACGGTGACAATGACTTGCTAGAACGTCCGTACAAAACGGCCGAATTAAGGGTAAAGGAATTAATGACGTCGAGCTTCAAAATGATACCGATCTTGTTAAGATCTATCACCTCTATCCAATGTTTTTGCGAGACATAAAAAACAGACGTTTTAACAGACAAGTAAGATTAATATTATAGATTAATAGTCCGCCATTTAACTTTATGTTGTTTGCTTTCTTTACGATTCTTATCATAAATTACTCTATTTTCTGTCATTTAACGTCTCTTTCTTTCACTATTTTTCCCCCATCGCTCTCTACCCGTCTCTTTCACCTTCTATATTCCCCTGTTATCCTTAGTGCCATTTTTTCAGATAGTTGATTTTTACTATTCTTCACCTATATGTTGTACCTTTAGAAGCAGTGTTCTTACATTTTCGGTACTTCCTTCACATATTCTTGTATTCGATGTTATTGTATGTTTCAACGTCCCTATCGGTAATCTCTTTATTCTGTTTCTTTCTGTCCCTTTCTCCATCTTTCCAGTTTCTTTCACCTCCATCACTGTTCCAATTATTTTCACCAAGACTCCACCAACCACTACATACATCCTGGCACACCTTCCTGAATGCTTTCAAATTTCTACACCATTCCTCATAATTCGATGCCATTTTTGTGTTTGGTTCCTCGCACATTGCAGCATTCTTCGTCTGTCTCGATGAAATTCCCCACATTTTCTTTTTTCATTCGTTTACGTTGAAGAAAAATACATTGTTGCTTTGTTATTGTTGTTATTATAATAATTATTTTTTAGTGTTGACGGCGATGGCGGATCGCACTGGACACAGCTCTCGCCACCTAAGCTAAATCCAAAACCAAACTTTTACTGATTCAATCTTCAGTATCGATAGACTTTCTCTTTCTTCGCCTTCTCAGTTTATTCTACAGAATTTGTTTTTGACTTCATTGACGCCATTTTTACAAATTTATTCACAGCATATTTGTTTCTTCTCTGTCTCCTATTATGCCCATCATTTCTTGTATTCGCTTAGTTTAACTTTTTTATGTTCATATATTAGCACCAACTTTTCTTATTTCATACTTTCGTGTGTATTTTTTTTTAATAATAATTCATTTTGCTTTCACTTTTTGGTCTTCTTTATTTCTCCGTTGCATTTTTATGAAATATACGCTTATTTAATCTACACTTTAGTGGCACAGCAATTGGTTGTTTGTCATATTTAGGTTTCTTGTTTATTTTTTCTAGATGTGTTCTTTTCTGTAGAGAAAGTCGCTTTATAACCAGGAAAGAAAAAAAATCCAGTATACCTTGCTTACTTTCTGTTGCATCCTTGCTCCTGCGAATTTCATATCCTCTTTCCAATATATTATGTTGTACAGCAGTTATTGGGCCGAAAATCAGACGTTTTTAGGTGTATGAATAAAATTATAATTAAATAGATAATGGATTGTAATCTTAGTACATGGTATAGTGTAAAACCGAATGACAGAACGCGATATAATGAAGAAAAACAAATCATTAATAGTCATGTCTCACATATAAACTCATCTATCAAAATAAATATAAAATATGTAGGCAATAGCATTAAAAAATTACTATCATTAAGATTCTGTATGAATTTTCTGAGATTATATTAATAAAAATAAACGTTTAATACATTTCTTTATATTGATATTGCTTTATATGTAAAACAATTAAGATAGATACAATAACAAAAACACAAACTAAAAAGAAAAAACAAATATATATATATAAAGCTAACATTATTTATGTTAAATATTTTTATTAAGTTCTAACATGTTTTTTTCGTGAGTATGATTGTAATTTGAAATACATGTGTGTATGTATAATACATATACATGCATATGGTGGCGGCAAACTCGTCCTGGAGAATTGCCATTATTTAATACATCTCTGGCTCAAATGAGGCAGACATGAGCGCCACTAGCAGCACGCGCCTGACGATCAATTTTTTTAACCTTCTACAGACCTGCATATCTGCTGCTGACCGGGTCGAGGCTGTGGTGCCCTAATATCTGCCGGTTCAGACCTTGGATATTCCAGAGCCTTTATTTCAATTGACGCCCATATCTTCATGAGTCCTCATTTAATGTCCGTTTGCAATTTTAGGCTACAGCCAACCTTTTTCCATGATTGCAAAATGTGTATTCCATTGCATATTAAGTAATGCCTGCGTTTGAAGCTTTTTATAGCGAGGAAAGACTTTGCAAAGAGACAATACAACTCTCAAAACTGCTACCTTAGACCAAAAAGAGGAGCAAGTCAACATCATTGGAAACAGCAGTCGCCGAAGGTTTTGTATCAGGGTGATCCTTCTACTAGAGAGGTTGCCTTCATCACGGTTTACAGGAGCCCTCTCCACCCACCATACCATTTGATCCATGACTGAAAGTTAGGTTGCTGGGGACCAGAGAATACTCAACACGTAATATATATAAATATATATATATATATATATATATATATATACCTACACACGTATACGTGCATATACATACACGTATATATATATATATATATACATACACGTATATACATATATATACACACACGTATATGCATACATATACACACACGTATATGCATACATATACACACACGTATATGCATACATATACACACACGTATATGCATACATATACACACACGTATATGCATACATATACACACACGTATATGCATACATATACACGTATATGCATACATATACACGTATATGCATACATATACCCGTATATGCATACATATACCCGTATATGCATACATATACCCGTATATGCATACATATACTCGTATATGCATACATAGACACGTATATGCATACAAAGACACGTATATGCATACATATACACGTATATGCATGCATATACACGTATATGCATGCATATACACGTATATACGTATATACACGTATACACGTATATACACGTATACACGTATATACACACATATACACGTATATACACACATATACACGTATATACATACATATACACGTATATACATACATATACACGTATATACATACATATACACGTATATACATACATATACACGTATATACATATATATACACGTATATACATACATATTGACGTATATACATACATATTGACGTATATACATACATATTGACGTATATACATACATATTGACGTATATACATATATATATACACGTATATACATACATATACACGTATATACCTACATATACACGTATATACATACATATACACGTATATACATACATATACACGTATATACATACATATACACGTATATACATACATATACACGTATATACATACATATACATGCGCACATATATACATATATACACATACATACATACATACACACGCGCACATATATACATATATACACACATACATACACACACATATACATATACACACATACATACATACATATACACACATGCATACACACACATACATACACACATATGATGATGGCAACGTCTTGTCAGACGAGTGCCACTTCCTCAGATACGAGCCCAAAAATGACTTCTATCGCCACAGGACCATTTTAATAGACAAATATGTGAGGGAGTATCTATACACAGATGATGTTGCAGAGTCTTAGCTTTGTACGACAGCTAAGTCTCTCTCTCGGTTCAAAATGTTGAGATCCAGAAACAAGCAAGAGCAAGATAGCCAGCAACAAGTTAAACTGCAAACCAGCTTAATACGGGTACTGGTCTCCCGCTTTATGGTTTTTTAAATTAGAGATTGACTTCTCCTAGAAAGGCTGCCTTCACCACGGCTTACGGGAGCCCTCTTCACCCCCACGCACATACACACAAACACACACGGTGCTAGTTGGCCGTTGACCCCCAAAAAGGGTGCATTCGCTCGTTGGAAGGTCTTGTTTTTAATCCTTCAGGCAGACTAGCCACCCTCCTCACCAAACAAGTCTGGTGGGGGAACCAGTTTAGTCGCCGGTGACCCGACCATGAGGCAGGTAGTACTGGGTTACATGGTACCAGTAGCATATGACATGACCTGACACATATATACATACATATACACACATATACACACGTATATACACATACATATATACACATATGCATACATATACACTAGGGGAGGGCGATTTTTGATCCACGGTTACTTCTACGCAGGGAAAGATGTAAACTTACCTAAAAAGTAAAAGTGCAAAATATTTTTCTCCAAAACTTTACCTTTTTATGAGTAAATGAATTCAATCATCGAAATAATCGTATATTTTGATTTTACACCGATGTTAAGTGATAGAAGTAATAGGTTAAATAATGACCGGGGCTGAGAAAAATCTGAAGCGATTTCTTACTTTCGAGGCATTTTGAGTAAGTTAACTAATAATAAGTTTTAAAAAAAGGCTAACACTGAATAATATTTAATCTAAAATGAACTCCACACAAATCCGGTCTTTTTTTTTAAAACCAGTATAATTTGCAATCTTCACCGGAAAAAAAATCCAAACATTCGCTAATTCACACACGTGTTTACTAGTTTGCATTTCATTTTAATACGTAACTATCAAGAAACAAAAATATTTTTATAATACTTATAAAACAATTGTATTATTATTTTTTATAATTATTTGTTTATTTTAAAGATATTTTATAATTGTAAAGATATTTTTCATTTGAAATTGTTTATTTTGCGTGCATCTTGCCGTTAACATCTTGCCGTTAGCAGTTTGATTTGTAATTCAGTAAGTGAATATTTATTATTTTATATTCTATCATCTTTTAGTGTTTTCTCTCAATTTTTACTTATTTATATAATTTGACAATTTTCGATATTATATACGTTTTTCAGATAGTTTTTTTCTAAAATAGTTGGGAAACAAACCAAAATTTCTACTCGCAGTAGAGATACTAATAAATTTGCTGGTCCACCTATGCTTGATAAAACAGAACCCCCCCTCGCACATATCGACAAATCATACCGTTATTTCCTAGAAAATATACATCCAACCTCAAGTTAATTTGCGCTTTCAAAATTAATAGCCCGTGATATAATTGATATTTGGAAAGCAGTTAATCCACGCTTACCGCTGTTAACTGAATTGTATATTGCAATATATCTGCTTTAAAACAGTAAAGGAGATAAATAGAACATTTTTCTCATCATCTGCAAAGAACATTCTGATAAAGAAACTCGACACATTGTTTGACATTTTTTCTTGCCGTTGTCAACTGCCAATTTTATCTTGTGAGGATAAAAATGTGAAATGTAAAAAGGAAAATTGTCAGACACCACACATAATCTGTAATTACCCCCTCAAACAGAAGGTAAGTTTATTCTTCTACTTTTCATTCTTTAAGACAATGGCATACACATTTTAAAGTAAATGAATTTCTATACTTGTATTTTAAGTAAACAAAGTAAAAATCTTATACTTTTTCGTTTCATGAGAAATTGCATGAAAGTTCTGAGTCACATCAATATGTGTGAAATTTGATTTTTCATGTTCCATTGGAAGACAGAGAATATCTAAAAGACCAAAGAAATAAAAGAGGACCTAAGGGCACTTTTCAACTTGGTCCGATAGATAAAGCTTCCATTAAAAAATATAAAAGGAGTGCAGTGTAAGGAGAGAGAGGGAACCAAGTTGGTTCATCTTCTGTTGCCTCAACATCTTATGCCCAGAATGTTTCCCCTTCCCAATCAGAGAATAGTGATGGACAATACGAAGATTTTTAGCCAGACAGACATTGTAAGAGTAATTACAGCCAATTAAAAATTCCACGGTATGCTATTGAACTAATACGGGTGATGTTTCTTCAAAATTAGGAGCGAGACTAGCAAATGCCTTTCTTTTGGATTTACATGCTATGGGCCTTCTACACAAGTATACACATTAACAACTGGATAAATCAATAATAGATAGACAAAAAGAAAAAAAACTAAAGAGAATACCCTTCAAAAGTGACGTTAAATTTGAACTCAACCTCAGATCAAAAGTCTCAAACTCAAATCCAACTGTTCTTTTCTCTCTGCACTTTCCACACTGATGCCCAAAATAAAGAAGACGGCTCTTTTATAGAGAGACCCAACCACATCTCATTTACATACCCCCTCCTCCTCTCGTCACCTCACGTGATTTTCAGTCCATAAATACCAGGGGGCGGCTATTTTTATTTTCTCTATTTTTCTTTCCTAACACGAGCCGCACGATGCATGAGGTAAGGTTCTTTACTTTTAACCCCACGCCCCCTTGATCTCTAAGATGAATAATTAGTATCATAGTCCGCCATCCACGCTGGGCGTCTTCGTTTACGGTGCGATCGTCGAAGAGGCTCTTCTTCAGACACTTCAACATCAGCATCAACCTCCCCTTCCTCTGATGGCAAGGAGACTCTCCGTATATCTAAAATGTGACGAGGCATTCCGTCAATCGCTACCTTGTTTTTGGAGAGTACTTCAGTCACTGTACCTTTTCCCCAGCGAGTCGTGCAACAAGAATTGGGTGGTTTCACCCACACCTCTTCACCAACTGCGATGTCCACGCAGGCCTGTTCTTCTCTCTGCGTTACAGCCAATGGATGTCGCCGTTCATAAGAAAAAATAAACCTGTGCGGCAATGAATTTTCGTCTTGACCAGCTTCAGCGTCATATTGTACCAAAAAACTGCTTCTTGGGGCTAAATCTGGCTTCTTGATGCCACAGCTTTTATAGTGCGATGGTGCCTCTCTACAATCCCATTTCCACTTGGACGGTATGCAGCTCTAAAATATAGCCCCACATTCCACTTCGCACATAAGTCTAAAAACTTCCGAGCGGAAAGACGTACCATTATCCAGCAACACCTTTTCTACTGGCCCCCTTTCCATAAAAACCTCCTCGGCAACTCTCTTTACCTCTTCTGCTGTTTCATTCTTGATTTTCCGCCATATCGCTACTCTACCAGGCACACAATCATAGTTACATGCGGTTCATGTTGATAATGCGTGATGTCAATGCCCAATCTCCGCCAATTCCCTTCAACATGCAGCTGCCCTTTTTCATGTCTAGCCGGTGCAGGGTCGATTGATTGGCATTCCTACATTGTTTCACCACCTTTTAGACGTCTTGTATTGTGACATGCGGGTTTACTTTTCTTGCCAGGTAAAGGGTCCGTTCCTTTCCAAAATGATGCAGGTTATGCAGGTCTTTTAAATTCTCTACTGCACAACATGTCGGAGCCCCGTCTCTTTCCTTCTGTAGCCAGGCTTTCCTGGCTCTTGTCAGCCCATCTGCTTTATTTTTTTTTGTGACGGAACTAACGTAATAGTTACCTTTAGTTCGAATTCTCGAACCAAGTCTCCCAGCGCTCCAAGTCTACGCTTGATAAGAATCTACGCTGCTCCTTTTGTTTTGATCCGCTTATAACCAGACAGCTCCGATTTAATCCACGACACCGCTGTTGCAGAGTCTGTTTTAACGTTCACTGTCTGTCGCCCCCATTTTAGAGCCAGATTGATGCCTTTCATCACAGCATCGAGTTCCGCAACATTGATATGTTCACTATCATCCCTTTTGCGTAGCCAAGCAGCATTTTCAACAGCCACTTCTATTTCCAATAATACCCCTAATGCTACACTGCTAGCATCAGTCCATATCACCCCTTCATGGCTCTCCTTTACATGCCATTCCCCTATCACAGGGTCTATTTTTTTCACTTCTGTAATGACTTCTTGTATCATGAGAAGCACTTTTTGATCAACTGCATCTTCCCAACTGTCTGTCCCAGTCTGCCTTTTAATAAAACTGCACGCAGTTCGCAGCCATCCAGCTATTGGGTAGTGGCCAACCAGCTTTCCACATATGGAGAAAAGCTCTCTCTTGGCTAGGTCAACCTTGGCTTCAGGGATCTCATTTCCTCGCCCAAACATCAATTTTTCTGCCTTATTGTTCTGTAGTCGAAATCCCAAAGCCATTCTGTTTTCCAGTGACTCAGGCGGTTTTGTCGTCAGTCCATATGCTTTGATATGCTCTCTCACCCTTTCCGCAGTCACCTCTGTTTCGTCCACTAGTACATCGTCGATGTAAGAGCAGGTGCCTCTCTTCACTGTATCGTCTTTGGCCAACACTGTCTTAAGAACTGCCGTCATTATATTTAGTGCGGAGTTCAGACCAAATCCTAATCTGGTCAGACAATAAACTTGACCTTTCTACTCTACCAATTGATATTTCCACAGTTTCTCATCATCATGAAGTTGGAGGTAGGCGGACTACAGGTCCACAATTTTAGTTGCCTGTTTCATCCTCCTCCATTTCCGTACGACTTCTTCACACACGTCGATTCCGTCCTTTGTGTGACAAGCGACAAACTCGTTCAGCTCACGGAAATCCAATACTGGCCTCACTTTCTTCTTAATAGGTTGGACCACAGCCATGAGTGGCAAAATTCCTTCAACCTGCCCTGACCACAGCATTAATATTCCTTCAATCCATCGCTCAACTTCTTTTTTCAAACTGCGACTCCGCAGCTCCTTTCAGTGTGTTTTTGTAGCAGTTGAGCAGATTCGTCAATATAGGTGGCGGTCCATCGCCATTCTACCATCCATTTTTCACCATCGAAGCAGGCTCGAAAGTCATCATCCTACATCAGACATGGTCGGGGTTTCGACGGTTGGTTGCTATCACCCCTGGTTACACTTCCTGTTATTCCCGGTGCACTCTGATTGCCAAACTTCACTTGGCCTTTAGCAATAGTAGCTCCTCCCAGTCAGTCTATCGCGTCCAGGCCCAGCACAACGTCAATTCCTGCAACCAGTCTATCAGTACAAAAATGATTAATCTAATGAATTTGTTTGGACTGAAATTGTAAACTTTTATAAAATTGTCTAAAAAGCAACGATTTTTTCAGTGCGTCTAATAAGACGATCTTTAAAATTAATGCTCATCCAACAATGAAAGATGGCAAGCTGTTTTTTTTATATTAGTACTCATCATACCAGCACACAACTTTCCCTGCGTAGAAGTTTTTGACTTTCTAGAAAAAAGTTTAAAATCGACATACCCTAATATACGCACATACACGGACGTACATGCATATGCATATATACAGGCATACACACATATACATACATATATGCACACATACAGACAAATACACAGACATACATACATATATGCACACATACAGACAAATACACATACATACATATATGCACACATACAGACATATACACACATACAGACAAATACACACATACACATATATATATACACACATACCCATATATGTACATATACATATCCACATCTATACATACATACACACGCATGCATACATCCACATCTATACATACACACACACACGCATACATCCACATCTATACATACACACACACACATGCATACATCCACATCTATACATACACACACACATGCATACATCCACATCTATACATACACACACACACATGCATACATCCACATCTATACATACACACACACACATGCATACATCCACATCTATACATACACACACACATGCATACATCCACATCTATACATACACACACACACACATACATCCACATCTATACATACACACACGCACACACATACATCCACATCTATACATACACACACGCACACACATACATCCACATCTATACATACACACACACACACACATCCACATCTATACATACACACACACACACACATCCACATCTATACATACACACACACACACATATATATATATATATATATATATACTTGCAAATATATCCTTCCTCTGGTCGCCTATTCTTTTTATATAATTCTTAGAAAAAATGCACTGCCCGCCAAAAGAGTATAGATAAATCGCTAAGAAAATGGTATGGTCCCAAACGAATACTATGCCTATGAAATAAAGAAACATTAGTGCCTTAAAAGATATGATTATAATAGAATAGATAGTGCAATCCCAATAAAAAACGAATCTTCGGATCATAGAAAGAACATATACTATACTGCCTCCAGAAACGACGCGATGTCTGGTAGCGATGAAACATGACGCATGAAAATACAGTACACCCCTACAAAGGAAGAAATAAAACCTTCCTCTCCTGCTTATGAAGATAATAATTGGGAGGATGACATTACGATAAAAAGAATATGTACTACACTGCCAGCCAAATGAGGAAGTGTTTAGTGTGATTTCATCATAACAATAGAACGGATAATACAATAGAATCTGCAATTTCAGAGGTAATTCTCGCGATATGTTTTAAGAAAAGATAATGCCTTCAAGTATGATTTCATGAAAACAGAAAATATACTTCACTATTCCAACCCTTATAATATAAACACGAAAGCCGTCTCTCACAGAGGATGTAATATGTTAGGAGTATTTCCCCTTGTCAAAAGGACGTAATTCCCGGGACAGCGATCTAATACCAACACAACCAATAATACACTGCACGCTACCAATTACTACTAATATAATAGTAAATTAAATCAGTCCATTCTTTCATTCATTTGATTCCCACCTCCTTAATAAGCAGGACGTAATTCCCCGGATGTCAATCACGTGGCAAAGAAACCGATACTACACTGCACATTTCCTCATTAACAATAATATAAAAAAAATCATATTTTCATTTATTCAAAAATGTGTTGTCATAAAATACATGTTATAGTTCTTTCGACTCTTAACTACGAGCAAAGCGTAGTATTTGATCTCCGTATTCCCGCAACATAAGACGTTCGACTATCGATGAAAGTAGTGTGTATATGAGATCAGTACACCCCCAATTAAAAATTGTATATTACAAGATATTAATTTATCGGAAAATGTTTCCAAAAAATTGCGAATTTCTTATTCCACTACCTTATTCATCAAATAAAATATATTTTATCTCCAAAAAAGGGCGGTTGATGATTGAGGCTTTAGATCTAATAAGCGATGTAAATCTGGCGGTTGAGGTGCTAAAAAGTTCAGTGGTGCTTAATAGTTTTTTCTTAGAATCAGCACTGGTTGTTATAGCTCCCAACATCAAAGTGTGTCACCTAGAGCATTTTTTATACAGAGTGGGCGTGTGATGTTGCCATTTACAATAGGATCAATTTATGTGCACACGCACAAACACGAGCGTGTATTCATATATATATATATATATATATATATATATATATATATATGATCACTCGCTCGTAGATACTCACTTATCATAAAGCTATATATAAAGGCATACACATATACACGTCTTTCAACGATCTAGTTTGAAACGTATGTAAGAGCATGTGTAGATACATAACAATTCCTTGGTTTTCAGGACAAGATCAGTTTGGTATGCATATATGTATTAGTGCTTGGAATCTATCTATATAAAAGCCAAGTACGGCCAAGGATGGAATACTGTTGCCATATCTGGGCAGGAGCTGCCAAAAACAGCCTATCATGCCTTGACAGAGTACAAAATAGACTTCGTGGTTTAGTGGGGGATGCCCTTTTCTCTACCCTGCAACCCCTCTCCCACAGAAGAGACGTTGCGAGCCTATCCTTGTTTTATCGTTATTTTCATGGCAGGTGCTCGTCTGAACTCCAATCCCTGGTCCCCCCTCGCCAAACTTTCACGAAAAACACCCGTCTAGCTGAATCCACTGTGAAAAATTTCCCCCACTCTATATCTGTGCCTAAATCAAAACGCGGATTTCATGAGCAAAGCTTCTTTCTTAGAACTGCACGCCTGTGGAACTCTGTTCCGTCTGCCTGCTTCCCTCCGGACTACAACTTGGATGTCTTCAAGTCTAATGTTAACAAATTCCTAATGAACCGCCCCCTAATTAAACACTTCATAAAATCTCCTCACTAACGTGATGTACTTGCAATAACCCTTATCCCTGAGTGGCTTCCGGGCCTTGATAGGTGGTGATCACTGTGTAAAAAAAAAAAAAAAAAAAAAAAATCGAAATACCAAGAATGTTGGACTGGAATTTCACAACTCTAAATAGAATATACGGATTTCTACTGTTATTAATCATCGATGTATTGTCTAACCGGCTGACATGCATTTACACTTTTCAAGCCTGAGAACCGAAAAAGAATTGTATAAAGAAATCTTTGCTTCGAGTAGTCGCGGATTTCCCATAATCACTAGAATACACCAATGTCGATTTAGAAGAGGTGAGTTTGCAGATGGCGCAATCCTTGCTTTACGATTACACGCGCAATCATAGGAGGTATCCAATGTCTTATAAGACCGAACAAAGGCCATATTTCGCCCATCATTCGCTTGGTTTAGGTTTTATTACTCCTTTCTTTGCTCCGCGATTTAAAGCCGGCCTCTGTCTTTCTATCCACTAAGCTTGTTGTACAACGCCAGGCACATGTAAGAAGATTATGTAGCGCCAGTATTACAAATGAGTCAGTGTTTCTTGCTAATCCTTGTCTAAAATCTCAAGTCGTTAAATAGTATCGAACACGGACGATTGACGCTGGCAGTAGCAGCAAAACGACCACAGATCGTTTTAATTATCATGTTTTTATTTTGCTCACGAACACAAACGCATTGCAATTATTATCTTTGTTTAATGTATTTGTTTTTTGTTATTTTGTAATTGTTTAAATTTGTTTTTTTTTTATTTGCCACAAGAAAAAGTAAAACAAATTATAACGCAAACGACAAATTATATTACCAGGGAGAAATACAATGCACGAAAGAAAATGAATAAAAAAACTAATGAAACATTATGCTGAAAATACACAATGATAGTGAAGAAAAAGAATATAATGGAAACAGGAAGGCGAGTTTAAAGCATGTTGCTGAAGAAAATGAAATGAGGTAGCGACAACATAAAAAGGAAATGTTTATGAAATACATAGAAAATTCGGCAAAAAGAGAAAAAAAAAGTAAGAAAAAGTGAATTATATAGAAAACGAAAGAAAGGAGATCGGCCTCAACTATATACACGAAAGTAAAAAATGGAATTGAAAGAAATTATTCATAAGTTCCTTTTTATCTTATCAAACAAATAAAATAAAGTATGGCATAATAATTTTGATACACCGGTTCCCGCTGGAACACCGACGTTAAGCAACGTTGAACCTAGTCAGTACTAATTGGGTGACCATTTGGGACGTCCAAGTGCTGTACGCGCTCTCCGCTTATCTCGGCCTTGTTTCCAGTCGCCCTGGACTTTTCTTTGCCACTGGACTCAAACAGTGCCGATTCAGAGGAGGTTGCGCACTCACCAAGCGCAACTCTTGCCTCACAATTACACGCGCAGCTGCCCTTCCAACGGCTATCCTTTGTATTTCAAGAAAATAAAGTGGGAATCAGGAATAAAGAATAAGAATCACGTAGAAAGAAAATAAATTACAACTTGAATTTGAAAGAAAAGAGAAAAGGTTTTAATATAAAATAAAAAGAAATTTGAAAGAAATGAATGACGAAAAGACTATATTTTTATAGAAATAGAAAGAAATAAAAATGTAAAGAAAAAAAGGATCAAAAGAAACAAAAAACGAGAAGTAGAATATAAAAAGAAATAACAAGGAAAAGTATGAAGATTATTTAAAGAAAGAAAAACTGGAAAATATATAAACGAAACGAAGACAAAGTATAAAAAACATGACGACCTGTCTGCCATTTCATATTTATTTCCTTGGGATTGATGTTTGTCATTATTTATTCTTACTTTTTTTCTTTTTTAAAAAATAAACTTATGTCGACAAAAGTTTATGACTTATTTCTTTATTCATCAGATTATTTTTCTCTCTTGACTTTATATTGTATTAGTTTACGTTTCCGTTTTTGTCGTGTTTGCTGTTTTTCTCTTATACGATTCCTTCCAGTTTTACATAATTTATTTTTCTTTATTTGATATATTTATAATTTTATATTTGATTATTTTTTAAAATCAATTACTTGTTGACGTAGTTAATTACTCGGTCTACCGTTTTCATCTTTGATTTATATTCAGCCGTAGTTGATACAACGAGAACAAGCGACATCCGTGTATTAAATATAGAATTCTGCTCTAAATTGTCTAAGGATTCCCGAATTTAACAAATAGCACGAGCAAAACTGAAGATTACACCGACAGAAACGTTGTCGGATAAATAAACAAGATGAGAAATTAGTCACGGTAATCTAATTAATATATTCTCAAACATAATTTTTAAAAAATTCGAAACTTAATTTATCTTTATTCCTTTGTCTATCCAAATTCTTATTTTCCTGGTTTCTTTTCGATGTCTATTTTCCAATTACTTCATTTCCATCGCTTAGAGTATGTTTTTCTGTTGTTCTTTCGGTCATTCTATTGAATTATTTTTTTCATTTTTCCCCTTTATTTTTCAATCGTCCCCTTATGTTCATACCTTATTTTTATCACTTGCCAATTTACGATGTCAGTTCATATATTCTCATTGTTTTCTTCACTTCCATCTTTGTTTATTTTTTTTTTCTATTTCCATATATCTTTCGGGTTCTCTTTTCTTTAGACTGTTCACATTTCCTCCTTCCATTTCTTAGACTGGCTTTTAATAATTCCTTCTGTATTTTTTACTTCAATTTTGTTTTTCCTTCAATTGCTTGTCTTCTCGCCTTCGTTTTTCTTTCTAAATTCTACTCCCGTTTTCTTATTATTGTTTTAAGAGGTTTTCTTTTATTTTTGCCCGTTCTTGACATTTTGTTATTCATGCCATTTTTCTTTGAATTAATTTTTGTCCAATTTATCGATTTTCTTTCTAATTCCAACACCTTTGACATTTTGCACGCATTGTTTTTAAATGTGCATTTGTTTTCATTAAATTTTATGTTTTTTTGTAGTTATTTTGATTACTTTCTGTTCAAGTCTGGTTATATTTTCCAAAAATTTTATTTATTTTATGCGTATGCGCATTCCTTTTCATTTTCCTTATTCCTTTCTTTTCTTTAATATTTTCGCATTTCACCATTTTTCCCTACTGTTACTGTGCTTGAGTCATTAGCCACTATGTATTTCTAATCAAAAAATATTTCCTTCGTATTCCGTTTCTTTCTTTTCTTTTTTTATTCGTTGCTTTTTATTGTTATTCTTTTGATTTGTCCGTTTTTATTAATTATTCCTCATTCTTTCATTCATTTAATTTTTTCACTCATTTTCTCTTTGAAATCCTGCATTTTCTCGTTTTGCTTTGTTTCGATGCTTATTTGATTGCCGTTTTTTACTCTTATAATCTTCGAATATTTCTTATATTTTTCTTCATTCATTCCTTTAGTAATTTCCTAACATCTTTACTCACTTCTTTCATTGAACTTTTCAAACTCACCTGTTTGCCTCGTCTCTTCATTTGTCTTTATTTTTCAGGATTTCTTTTCTTCCTTGGCTACTTTCTGTTTGCAACCAATAGTTAACAGCCCTTTAAGCTACGCATTACTACGACTTTCGTCCTCCTTACGCATTTTCTTTCTATTTGATTATCGCTTTCATTGTATCTCACTGTCACACCCTACTAATAACATCTTTCTCTTCCTCTTTTATTCCGAATCCCACTGTCCTTGTTACTATTTCTAAAACCTCTCATCCCCCAGCCGTCTTGTGACAATCACAGACAGAACACCGGCGCACCTTTTGTCTTGACGCCATTTTCCTTTCGCTAACTGGCCATTTTCCCGCATTTTTTCTTCCACCTCCGCGCCATTTTCTGTTCTTTCCTACATATATATTTTTTTACACTTTCCCGATTTTCTTTATATTTTACTTTTATTAGATTCACATACTTTTCATCATTTTTTGATCTGATTTTTATTTTTTTGTATAGTTATAGATTATTTCTGTTTTACTTTGTCATTTTTTATTGCACTTTGTTTTTCTTTATTAGAACAGAGGTTTATTCCAGCTTAGTTTTCGTGTGTTTTTAGCAAATGTTTTAATATAGGAGTTGTTTTTTATTTATCTATTCTATTACTATATCTTCATTGCCATTTTTGGACTGTTACTCTCAATATTTATTTGTTTATTTCAAAGTGCCATTCTGACTATCTCGCAGACATATAAACATACGCCTCATCCTCACGCGGTACACACACAGATGTACACATACTATATTAGTTTTTACAGTTGTTTGTTTGCTTCCTTCTTTTCCTAACTGGTAAGTATTCAATATAGATGTTCGCTGAAGCACATATAAAAGAATATATATATTTAATACATACTAGTAAGTACAGTAGCGTAAGACCGGCACGGTCAAATTTAAATATAATATAACTAAGACCTACTGATTAGTTATATCCATAAAGTAGGAATACATATTAACTAACATGAATGAAATCTTTATACATTTTTACATTTTTCAAGTCACAACAGTTATCTACGTGAATAACATATGCTTACATGGTGCCCCGATGTTGCCCGGGATTGAATGATGCTCGAGGAATGTTTATTACTCCCATATTTCTATTGTAATCGAATCGGTGAAATTGACCATTTTCCAATAAAATCGATTGATTTCTTGCTCGAGTGTAACATGCATCGCGGTGAACCTGGGAGAAAACTCACATGCCCCTCGCTAGGACTTATTTCACAATACATTGTAGTCGGCATTGCAGATTTTATAAACATTTATATATATATATATATATATATATATATATATATATAACAGCTTGAATTAAAGTTTAAAATGCAAAAATCAGGTATAATACACTAAACAGAAACATTCATTTCGAACACACCCCTGTCATATCAAAGAACCGACTGTTGATTTTATATGCGTAGCCTTTCGGTAAGTAAACTTGTCAAATGCACTTGTGATGTTAGGCTGTGTAAGGTCTTATATTGAGTCCAAATCGCCTGTTCCTTTTTTTATCGGATTATTTCGAGTATTGATACCGAACCACTATGAATATATACTAGGCCCACAAAG
>NC_136484.1:134830503-134848003 GCF_053919585.1 Euprymna scolopes
ATACATTTATTACATAATATACATGTATATATTATACATATATTACATAATATACATGTATATATTATACATATATTACATAATATACATATATATATTATACATATATTACATAATATACATATATATATATATATATTATACATATATTACAAAATATACATATATATATACATATATTATACATATATTACATAATATACATATATATATATACATATATTATACATATATTACATAATATACATATATATATATACATATATTATACATATATTACATAATATACATATATATATATACATATATTATACATATATTACATAATATACATATATATATATATTATACATATATTACATTATATACATATATATTATACATATATTACATAATATATATATATAATCTACATATATTACATAATATACATATATATATAGTATACATATATTACATAATATACATATATATTATACATATATTACATAATATACATATATTACATAATATACATATATATATTATACATATATGATATAATATGCATATATATTATACATATATTACATAATATGCATATATTACATAATATACATATATATATTCTACATATATTATATAATATACGTATATATATATTATACATATATTACATAATGTACATATATATATTATACATATATTACATAATATACATATATATAGTATACATATATTACATAATATGCATATATATATAGTATACATATATTACATATAATATATATATATAATATATATATAATATATATAATATAATATACATAATATATATATAATATATATAATATATATTATATATAATATGTATTATATATAATATATATAGTATATATTATATATAATATATATTATATATAATATATATGTAGATATACACATATATAATATAAAATAATATAATATATATTATATGTATATATTATATATAATATAAAATAAGATAATATATTATATGTATATATTATATATATATAATATAAAATAATATATATTATATGTGTATATGATATATATATATATAATATAAAATAATATAATATATATAATATGTATATATTATATGTATAATATATATTATTTTGTATGTATATATTATATATATAGAATATAAAATAATATAATATATATTGTATATATATATATATATATATATATATATATATATATATATATATATATATATATATTAGTGAGAAAGAGATATGGCTATGATATAAACCCAAACAGTCGTTAATTAATGCACTGGTTAATGCCCCGAATCACTTATTTCTAATACTTTTATTATTAGTAATAAGTTTTATGTGAGTAACAAGAGTATTTTGTACATTATTTGTTTTCGTATTTCGCAGGGAATGGCAAGTAAATTGGAATGACATTTACCTTCAGTCTTTTAAAGCATATTATCTATCTTGAAATCAAACGGAAATGAAGGTGTACTTAGTTGACAAATATTTAATAACAAGCAATCAAATTACCCATGTGCAAAAGTATTTAACACGTTCATATTCAGTTGTATATCATTTGTTCTGCCTTACGGCCTTCAAACGCTTTTCATAAAGTCCCACTAGTTTCTTGCAAGCTCTTGCTGGTAGTTTTAATAATTTTTCTTTGTAAACTTTCTTCAATTCGTTGATATCCTAGGAATCATTTCCATGCACCCTTAACTTCATTTTGCACAGATTTTCGATTAGAATTATGTCGAGTGTCTTGCTAGGCGACTGGATAATACATCCTTCCATCCTAAAACCATTTTATAGTTTTTTTATCCTTGTGCTTGGGATCGTTGTCTTGCTGGAAGATAATGTCACCACACAATCTTAAATCTACGGCACTCTTTAACAGATGTGATGACAAAATCTGGTGTATTTTATTGCATTCATTTTCCCCTCGTACGATTTCCATTCCCCCAACTCGATTTGCAGAAAAGAATCCCCAAATCTTCACACTTCTACCTCCAAATTTTATAGCTTGAATACTATTAGATTGTTTTAATTCTGACAAAAATCCCTTTTTCCTTCATACACGGGGGCGCATGTTTCCTCCGAAAAGCTTAACTTTTTTTTTATCTGATGACAATTTTGTTCTAGAAGTCATCCGATTCACATTGATAAACAAATTTCAAACAATCTTTCACACGTCTACGACTCAACAGTGGAATATTTCTCAGTGATCTCGGATACAGGTCTGTACGATTAAATGATCTCTTGATTATGTCCTTGTTTACTTCAATACCGGCTTTCTGCAAATCCTGAATTTCTGAACGAGTCGCAAATGTGTATTTCTTTATGATACACGCAGTGTACCGAGCAATAACATCAGTTAATTTACGTTGCCGACCATTTTTATTATTACTACCTGTTGTTGTCTACTTTCTCAGCATAACCCAACTGCACTCATCAACATATTTAGTTCTGAAGTTATTTTCCTGTACCCCTTTCTATTTTTATGCCTTGCTATTATTTCCTAACGCATATCATTAGTCAATTCCTTTGTTTTAACCATTTTAATACAGTAATGGAAGAGGGAAACAACACAGTGCCTGAGAGCTATAATCAACTGACCTGGGTGAAGCCGGAACCCTGGGGCGCCTTCTAATTGGTTGAAATATTGTAGCAATATTATATGACTACTTAAAAATGAAATTTCTGATTGGTTGAAATATTCTAGCAAAATAAAATGACTACTTAAGTATGCAATTTGACACCGTTACATAATTTTGCATATGTGCAATTTTATTCTTTATAAATAAATATTTGTCAACTAAGTATATCTACATTTCCCTCATATTTTTGATAGATAGTATCTGTTCAAAGACTGAATGTAAATTTCATTCAAATTAACTCGATATTTTTTGAGAAATACGAAAAAAGTCATATGTACCAAATAATTTTCTACTCACTGTATTTATATCATTTTGGTTTATATTGACAATATCGGCGTTAAGAAATATATCTTTAAAACTAGATTATATTATATATATTGAGCCATAAAAACACATAGCTTGACGCGCTGTTAATATTCATGGGAGTAACCGATGCTATACAATAGAACCCCAAAATACGGCATTAAAAATTAGTAACAAAATACGGTACAGTATATAATACACATGTATATAATCAAATAACATTCTAAATAACGTAAGGTAAAGCAAATGCCATCACCAGGGGCCGGAAAAACATCGTATTCCAGACCCTAACCTGAAAAAAGAAAGTTTCGGGGGGGGGTCACCGTATTTCGGAGTTCTACAGTACGTTAATTTTTTTTAAGTGAAGTATGTGTATACACTGCTGATCAAAACTGTAAGACCACTTAATCTTTTAAAAGAAACTTTTTAAAGATATATTTAAACTCTTCCGACTTAAGGTTACTAATACTACAATACAAAAGTCATGAAAACAAAAAGGTACATTCAAAAATTTAATTTAAAAATTTGCATTTTTATTAAATTAAGCTTTTTACACATGATCAAAACTATAAGACCAAGGGTATAAATTGTTGAATTATAGTAATTCTAATGTTTTTAGTTCAGTTAGAGATTAGCAATCACTGTGTAAAGGTGTTACCATGCCTAAAGCAAGAAAACTAACCGAAGTTGAGCGGTCTCAAATTCTAGGATTCCATAAGCAAGGTTTGTCACAGCGAATGATAGCAGCTAATGTAAATTGCAGTAAAACTTATTTGCAACTTTCTAAAGAACACCGACCATTATGGAAAAGCAAAATCCTTTGGTAACCCCCACGCAAATTTCTCCTGCACTGAGTAGGAGAATCAGACGGATTGTTACGAATGACAGAGGACTTTCTTGTAGTCAAATAAAGCCGGTTACAGATGCTGATTGCAGTCAAATAACCCTCAGACGACGCTTACAACTAAAAGGACTGGCAAATAAAAAGCGTAAACAAATTCCTCGATTGCTTCCACGTCACAAAGTGAACTGCTTAAAATTGTTTTCTGATGAGAAAAAAAATGGATGGTTCTGATGGCTTCCAGCGATATTGGCATGACAAAAACATGCCCCTTGAAAACTTTCCCACACGTCATAGTGGAGGAGGGTCCATAATAATATGTGGTGCCTTTTCTTACGGGGGCATGATAGAGCTCCAGGTGGTGAAGGGTCGCAAGACAGCAGCTGGTTATGTTAGCATCCTACAAACTGCATCTTTAATGCAGGGTGATCGTTTGTGTGGGGATGAATTGTTATTCGAACAGGATATTCCTGCAATCCACACTACAAGACTACCTGCAGCTTTCTACAAGAAAATGGAGTCTCTCTTGGGACATCCTGCATGCTCGCCGGACTTGCACCCAATTGAAAATGTTTGGGGTGTGTGGGACAAGAGAGGTTTATCGAAATGACAAGCAATATTCAACAAAAAATGAACTTCGTGAAGCCATCTTCAGAAACTGGAATAGGATCCCCCGCACATTAATGGAAAATCTTTTTTCTAGCATGCCCCAAAGAATGTTTGAAGTCATCAAAAGCAATGAAGGTAGAACTCATTATTAAGTTTGATTGTTGAATGCTTTCATACACTTTTCATATAATTTAATAGAATTTTTGTCTCTTGTCTTCTAATTTTGATCATGGGTAAAAAGCCTAATTTAATAAAAATGTAAATTTTAAAAATAAATCTTCAGGAATGTAGCTTTTTGTTTCCATAACCTTTAAGATTGTAGTATTGGTAACCTTAAGTCGGAAGAGTTTAAAATCTATCCTTAAAAAAGAAGTTATTTTTTAAAACATTTTTCATGTGTCTTAAATTTTTGATCAGCTGTGTATGTTTATATATTTGCATGTAAAGCATTCTCTTCCAACTTAATTCATTAACCATGACAAATTTTCGCACACGGTTTTTACTCGTAAGCTATCGTAATGTGGGCAATCTATAGTTTAATTTATTTTAATTAAAAGAAAATAGTAAGTTTTTACCTTTTGTCAAAATAAAAATACCTTATTTTTTTTTTTTTTTAGAAATTTAAAAATTAAATATTTCATATTATTTGAAAAATACTCTTATTTTTTAGTGTCGTTGGAGTATATTAAAAAGGTGTTTAGAGACCGGATATGGCCAGAAATTTCTATTTAAAAAGTCAAATATTTCAGATACTATTAAATAGTCATAAAATAATGAAGAGGCCTCTAGATTAATTTTTTTCTGAGCGCCCTTTTCGTAGAATCAAATGCATGTCATGGATATTCATTACAATTGACAGAAGAATTCTAGATAAGGTTTAGTTTCATTATGTTTGATTTAAATATTCCTTCGTAGAATTGATGCTAAACGGTTAACTTCAGAAAAAATATTTTATTCTTTTTAGGACAGGTATGATTAGAGTATACACGAAACGAATGAAGGATAATATTGTGAATGCTAACATGAATGGGCTGGGTTTTGTTCTACATTGCACAAGGTCGTTCGAATTTTGTCTCAAACATTAGTGAATTTATGAAGATATTTACCAAATCACATTCTGTCATAATTATTTTAAAGTTTTACGGATCGTTTGGGAGTATTGGAATAGGTACTAGATAAATTCATCAAGAAATGTGAATATAATATTGTAAATAATTTCCCTAAATATCCATTTCGAGAAATGCTTAAAAGATGACAATTGTTTGGTATCATCAATATTTCTAATGGCTCCCGGAGGTTTGTAACTACTACAGAAAAAACAAGCAGCTGAAACAATGAAGAATATAAAATGATAAAAGAGGCGCCGCACTTCGATTTTTTAAATAGTCGTTACCCGTATGGTATGATTGTAATCTAATACCACGCCTGAATGACCAGCATACGTCAGGTTATCCAGATTTGAATACCTACCCCTAAATTTCTGACATGTTTCAAACAAGGCCGTGTCAGGCGTGATACTCAAGAGATTGCGCAATCCTTGCTTCACTCAACCTTGAAGATGGCATACATTCTATTGTGATAAAAATTACCCACATTCCATAAAAGTTTTGTTACACACATATTAGTATAGTTTCCATTCAATCTTAGATTCCTACAATATATTTTCTTTTTTCCGTTGAGTTTACTCGCTTGCTAAATTGGCGAATTGTTTTCAAATCTTAAAAAATTTAATTAAGAGTATTATTGTTCATCGATTTTGTCTGTGTTTTTATTTAAAGTCCTCGTACTTCTAGCGTGACGGTTCATGCGTTAAGTCAATATTTGTTTCAAGTTTATTTGTTTGCTGGACTACATTTCAAACTTTCCATGCTAAAAAATAAAATCTATTGTAAACTGCAGTTTGAATAAGATTAGTTGAGAAGACATTACAATTTGTCATAGCCGGGGACAAATTTTACATCGGAAAGTGATTTAATGAATAAGTGAATACAATCGATCGTATGGGATTCAATTTAGTATAGTCGATTCCATTGTCTGTAGCGTATCCATTTGGCAATTCAGGCCCTCTCTCTCTCTCTTAGATTTGCTAGAAACGGAACTTTTAATTCAATAACATAAACATTCTAAAATTGACAAACCAGATGAAAGTATTAAATCGTTGATACGACTAGAAAAATAGAAAGCGTCTTTCCTAATCGATAGCGACGTCTTTGTCCGTACAAACCATTTAAAATTTTGTATGCGTATTTTTTTATTTTATCTTTGGAGATTTTCGTCTAGTTGCTTCTTATTTTTTAGCTTTCAGTTTTTTTTCTAAAGCTTCCTCTCAGAAGAATTGTTCCGTTTTTTTTACAAAATGTATTTCCGGTTTCAGTGGAATTCAATTTTTTAAAAGTTTATTTCTATAGCTTCACAACATATTTGCGTTCTCACAAGTACTTTCAGCATGCAATTGGTCTATGCGTACAAGAGAAAATTCCTTTAGATATTACACTATTTTACATTAGAAAAATCTTATCAGTGGCCATTTTGTTCCTATTTTCTATTTTGCTCTCATATTTTAATTAATACTAACAAATGATTACTGGCGAGAAACAAACGCTAATAAAGGATATGACATTATGTAATTGGGATTTGGGTGACGTGAAATAATAACAGAATGAGAAAGGAAAGATTGTAAATGCAAAGCTTGATTATATAAAAGGACTCTACGGATATATGTTACATTGAAAATGGGAACAATCATGTATTCACAAAAACGCAAATTCATCCGACATAGGTTCAATAGAAATAATCAAAACTATATTGAAGTTTATGATACTTGTATTCTAGAAGTTGTATTCGATGTAACAGCGGAATGAATATGGAACTAGATATTATTTTTTTTACTTATATTTTCTACTTTCCATATTTTGGTTTTGTTTGAAGTTGAATCCTGAGAATATGTTAGGTTTATTCGAGTTAGGAATAATGCAAGAGCAATGGCATATCTTCTCAGTTAATTTGAAATTATTCAGCTAAGAAAATATGCCCACAATCAAAATCTTATCTTAGTTCTATGTGTTTAGCAAGTTCCTCCTCCATGAAAATTAAAACCATAGAATGATAACATAAGCAATTTAACATT
Source organism: Euprymna scolopes (assembly GCF_053919585.1). NCBI lineage: Eukaryota > Metazoa > Mollusca > Cephalopoda > Sepiida > Sepiolidae > Euprymna > Euprymna scolopes. The sequence goes on from NC_136484.1 coordinate 134,838,031, forward strand.
ATGGAAAAGTGCGAAACACGAGTTCATATGGATACATTTTATATTTATTAGAGGAATATATGTGTCAAAATGTGTAAAAATATTTTTAGATGAAAACAATTCGTCACTGTTGTCATATCCTATTTACGACAATTTTAAACAATGTATAAGTCTACTTCTTATTGATAGAAATTTTATCCCAATTCTGATCGACATCATTACATAATTTGCATGACAGACAATTTCCAAAATGTTATGCTTAAACTTAATTTAACAAAACCATCAAAAGAAATAAAATTCTATAAATCTTGTTTAATTTGTGTCTAATGATTATCTATAATAAAAAATCATCCGTCTGTTTCAATGTATGTATGTATGTATGTATGTATGTATGTATGTATGTATGCCTAAAACTTTCGACGAAAGTAACCGATTTGCCGGAGATCGGTATCGTTTTTATGCTCGACTTTTCGGACGACAAATATCGAAAAATTGGCTAAAAGCATTAATTCCATCACTCAACTGTGCACTTTTCTACAGGGAGGCTCGTTTTTTTTTCGCCGATATTTTCGAAAGTAATCCCTTCTTTTCGATTGACTAGCCTTTATTTAAATATTCGTCACTGCCAGTTTTGCGATGGGCGCAACAGCAAAAACGTCACTTTAAAATATTTTTTTCACATTCTATTCCTCCTTTGCGGTACGGATTAGAGCCTGCCTGCCTGCCTTCCTGCCTACTATCACTTTATTTTTGTTGCTCAACATACACCTTCAAACACCCGGGCAACGCTGGGTACCGAGGCTAGTGGATATATAAAGTAGTTTATTTGCTTAAAAGAGGCGGTTTTGACTAAATTATGTTTAAACAATTTCAAATAGAATAAAAAAAAACTTAGAATTAAGGAACAATTTTTAATTAGTATATAATACGCATAATTAAACTTTCAAAATATGCGAAAACTTACGATGGTTGCTGGCCTGTTCTGTTACCTTTGTAGAATACGAAATTAATCATAAAGATTACATTAACATCCATAACATCTAGCAGTTGTTTTTAAATATTGATGATTTCTTAATTAGTTTAGGATTCAATCATGAACATACCAATAAATAAACGTGTACGCATAAATTTATATAAGCATACAAGTTCCAAGACTGTAAATTAATTGACCGAACGATCCAAATTTGCATCAATCGTATATCTACTTAACAAGATTAAAATAAATGTATAATAATAGTAATCCTTATGTTTAGAAACCTTTTTTTTTATAAAATCCATTACAAGACTCGCGTTCAAAAAGTGTTTAACACGTATGGTTGTAGGTTAAGGTCTTAAAACGAAACTGATTTTTGGGATTCCGATAACGAAGCGTATAATCAAATGCAAATCTGAAATATTTAAATTTTAAAACAGGAAGTTGTGCATATATAATGTAGGCTCTAATATTCAAATAAAAGTCATTTTGAGAATATTTATTAAACAATGTTTTATTTTTATTGTAAAGTCACTATAAATGCGGGAGCTGGTTGACTGATTTGCATAAATAAATATATCCCACATTACACAGATACTTTGTATACTAATTACGTCATAATTAGTTTCGGAGTGAACTCTCACACACGCATACACACTTTTATTTGTTTTACATACGTATTTATATGTCGCTACATATTCATAAGCACGTTTTGATCAGCTAGTTAGAATAATTAGAGATCTCTTCAGGCGATACTGCTCATGCAAAAGTAGAGCCAGCAATGACAATTTATTTAATAATTTTCATTGCGGACTATTGCAAAGGCGGTAACACCTTAGTTACTTATAACTAATTGACTGAAACAATAATTTAAGTTCAGGGCACTTGTGCACAATTGTAAACAGACATACATCAACGTCCGATTGAATTTGCTCGGAACAGAAGGTCAACCACTAGCGTTCGCCGATTACAAAAGCGTAACAAACGCTACTAAAAAATTGTAGGAAAAATTTAAATATAGTAAAATTAACAGAAAAAAAGCAATAAACTAAAAAAAAAAAAAAATCCATCTAACGTAATTTTTGGTTTATATTTTAAAATATTTTTTACTGTGAAAATAAATAAAAAAGCAATTGTATTTTTTTACTATTTTTTCTTTTCCAAAATCCACACACCCTCAAACAGCCATCTCTAACGACTTTATACAAGATAGATATCTCTTTCGAGTTACAGACGCCGGAAGATATCGTTTTATATTGGCTTACAAAACAATCGCTGTAAAGAAAAAATGAGATCGTGGAAATATCTACCTAACCCTAAAGAAATACCCCAGCTGCCTTAATTTAATTAAAAGAAAAATAAATAAATAAAACAAACGGTTGCCTAGGCCAACCTTCAGACAAAAAGAAATGTTCATGAAAAAAGAAAAACAAATAACAAATGTTTACTTTACATTTACAAAAATAAAGAAAAATGCAAAAAAAAAAAAATTCATGGAAAACACATAAAAATGCAATTTTTAAAACATTTAAAATATGAAACACTCCCAAAATGGTTTATTTATTTTGGTTACCAAAAAACGGTTGAGAGGTAATGAAGAAAATAGTGTAATAGGGCAGAGTATTAAAGTTCCTCTCCGTAGGTGATATATGGTTCTTTAGTCGCTAATGTTCTGCGATTAAACCTAGACACCTACCTGGAAATTGGGCGCGTGTCAAGCCTTTCGAAAGAACAGTATTATGGGATTAATTAGGTGCATAATGATGGCTTATTAGTATAACGATATTATGAAATATCTGGTCAAATTTATATGCAAAAATTTGAATCTGTGTACCATAAAATGAGCATCGTACTCATTATGCTAATAATTTTATTTTGGGGGCACGTAGTTTCTTTTTCTCTAATTAAAAACGCTTGCACGATAATCACGTAAACTTGGAGATTAAATAGCAATTATTTATAATACTGAAACTGCTACACTCTGTTGCCATGTGTTTGCGATTGCAGTAAAAAATTAAAAGAGGAAGTGGATTACTACAAATGCGAAACAAGACAATATACTCAGCAGAAACAAGATGGTCTAAATAAAATTATGAGGAACCGTTGACACAATATATAACGATATGCTTACCATTACTACATGCTAACATGAAATATATTTAGCAATAATGTCAATACGGAAGAGCATTGGCTTGTATGGAACCATGCTATTATCCCAATATCAAATCTGATCCGGAATTATGTTTCTATCTACGGCTTAAATAAACATTTAACTCTGTACAACACTTATCTTATTTGGAGACTCTTGAGCAAGATGTTCCTCCTTATTCCAGCCAATCGCCACCAAATCAATATTTATCAAAAATTGATATATTTTTCGGACTACGCCATTTGAAACTTCATAAGCCACTAAAATCACTATCTTTATCGTACTATTTATCATACAACACTAGTTTGTAGTGATAGCAACTAGTTTAGAATTATTTTTAAATCGCCCCTTTAATTGCCATTATTATTACAACGTCCACTCCAACCTGAAATGTTGATATTTGTCAATATTACTTTCTTGCTTCGTAAAATTTGTAGGTTGCGGATAATTTATTTACGAAGTAGACGCTTGGAAAAACAATCTACAAACGAACTATATAGAACGGTATCAAATAGTTTAAATTATCCAGAAGTTAAAACATCAAAAAAACGTTTACGAATGTATCAGACTTCGAATTTGATAACAGACAGAAGGTTAGATATCCCGTAAACTAATAAAAACTGGTTTATTTACTCGCCAGTCCCTCTCTCTGCTGTTGTTGTGTTACTACATTTATTATCTTCAATCTGAAGATATTTTGGCGGTCATTTATGAATTGAAAACAAACGCCACCATTTTATCGGCTAAGTAACGCAGCTGATTATTAAATTAAACTTAACCGCTTGTATTCTGGTCAATTCTTTAAAAAAAAAAAGAAAGAAAAGAAAGAAACAGCGGATTCAATAAAATACGTGATCTATTAAATCGATTAAAATTATTTTATGAACGATGAAAAAAAAAGCAAATTTTACACAGGACACGTTTCATTTTGCTTGCAGTTGAAACGAACGTAAATTCACATGCTCCTCTGTGTGAGCATTTTTGAATATCTTTATAATCGATTCGGTATACCAGTATACGACACCTCAAGCTGGCATTAATAACAGCATTTGATCCCTTTTTTATTCAATGACACAACGTTGCTCTTTCTATTTTTTCTCCTGGCCCTAACAAATGCCATCTTCCTGATCTGTGATCATTTGTCTAACTTTCCATAACGTTTTGCTATAATTTTATAATAAATTACCGATCTCTACATTTGATATGTGTCGATGCTCTTATATTTTATGAGGATTTTCAACTGTGCATTTTGAGAGGAGACATTTTTTTTTTATTAATCCTTTTCATCCTATCGGATTTTTTCTTTATGGTTCTTTTCCATTATTTTCTTCTTTTTCCTTTTACTCACTTTCTTTAAAATAACTGTGGCTAAGTGGTGACCGACACGTACTGGAAACCCGAGTTTCTAGGCAAACACGTGTTCTTATGACGTTGACAACATTTACGTGGTTATTCCGGCAAGGAACCGATATTTTTCTAGGAAGAATTCTAATTAATAAGATAGCGGAATAACCAATACTAACAACAACAAAAAATATCAGATTCATAAGAAATCAATTCTTTTTTCCTATTTATTTAAATTAATGTGTTTTTGTCAAACTGAAAAGAAAACTCGTCTCATTTTTTCTCAATTTATTTAAATTTTACATTTTTTGTTCTTACTGTTCTCTTTTACATATTTATTTTGTTTCAACTGATCATTGCTTATTTCATTCAAAGCATTTATGAGGTCATGAGAATTTGGACGGAATTTCGAACGAGTTTCTAAAATTATTTTTATATTAACATTTAAATGCAGGAGTTATATTCGCCTAAAAGCTGAAGGTTCAATTCTCAGGATCGGAGAATCAGAAATATAATTGCGAAATACTAAGGACATATATTGAGTTATTTCTGACAATACGATAGCATGCTACCTGCTGAGAAACAAATAAAGATTTCCGTCCGAACTTCCGTCTAGATTCCCGAATTTGCCAGAAACTTTCCAGAGTTAGACAAGATGCAGCTGAAGAAGATAGGGGTAACATCGACCAAAACGTTGTGAAAAAGAAACTTAAGATGAGAACAGTATTTCAAAGAATCCAAATACGAATCTGTGTTCTATTTCTCTAGATTTGAAATTTGTCCTTAAAATTGTCATTTCCCTGCTTATCCTTATGTTGTTACGATTATTTTTTCATGCCTATATGCATTTACTTAATCCATTTTTAAAATAATTATGTAAAAACATAGGAATTTTGGAACAGACATACCAGATGATAAGAATCGAAATGTTAGCTATATGCAAGTTTAATAATACATAGGCATCAATAAGCAAATATGCCACAACTTTGTCTTGAGTAGTGGTAAGAGTTTCTTTTTGTCGGAAGTGGCGAATGCTTAAATTAAGGCTAGTCAATCGAAAATGGGGGATAACCTTCGAACATATCGGCGAAAAAAGCGACCCCTTCTTTTAGAAAAGCGCCCAGTTGAGGGTAAAGGAATTAATGTCTTTTTAGCCAATTTTTCGATGTTTGTCGTCCGAAGGGTCGAGATTCAAAACGATACTGATCTCGTGAAAATCCATCGCCTCTGTCTAATGTTTTAGACAGATATACATACATACATTTAAACAGACATGTGAGATGTATATTATACGAGTTGGAATTAAGCTTTCGCAACTTACAACGACTTTTTTTTTCTTTTAGAACACCCATCTCTCTCTCTCTCTCTCTCTTTCTTTGTATAAACCGAGTCTTATTTTCCTTTTATACTTGACTGGATTTTCTGTTTTCATGACGTTATTTTTTTATCTCCTTCACAATTAATATCTTTTACGAAATTAGTGTTTTCTGTTCTTATTTACGCCTTTTTTGTGTCTAGCTATTATTCTACTTCTTCCTCCTCCTCTATTTTCTTTCTTTCTCTTATTTTCCGAGGTTTTCCATTCATTTCTCTCAATAAACAGACAATAAGATATGTTTTCCTTTCGTGGTCATCCTACATTTGGTTTTATTTATTTCATGTAGTCATCAATGTCTTCTTTCTATTAGTTTTCACATCATTCTTCATTTCTCCTTTTCTTGAATCGTCATTTATTATATTTTATTTCATTTTCTCTTTCTTTAACTGAACCGTTTTTGAAAAGACATTCAGATATCTCTTCCCACCCAGTTCCCCCTTATTTCATTTTGTTAACGTCATTCTTGATTTTAGGTTGTTTTCGGTTTTTCATTTGAACTACATGCCCCCCCACATTTTTTTTTTTTACAATGCATGACTTGTCCCTTCTGCGACTCAGACTTGATTATATTTTTCTTCTCACCAATCTGTCAGGTTGTCTCGGCTTATTAATTGATTTTAATACCGACACTCGATTAAGACAGAAAGAGAGAGGGAACAACACGTAAAAAGAGGAAGGACAAAAACAGGTAGGCGGGAAGTGGCATATATATATATATATATATATATATATATATATATATATATATTATATATATATATATATACACAGAATGAATGATAGAAGCAAATAAACAGATAGCCAAGAAAACAGACATATAGAGATAGAGGAGAAACGAAAGAAATCGACAGAGGTATGGAGTGAGTGATACAGATCAAAACGACATGTAGACTAACATACAGACAAGGAGACGCATACTAGAGAGATAAGCAGATAGTGAAAAAGTGAAATAGTCCGACTAATCAACTTACAAAAAGACAGCGAGTGAGCATGATGCATATATACAGATATGCATACAACCCATCAGACACGCGATGGAATTATACTGATTTCATAGTTTAAATATCCAAGACAACCTTATAATGCAGATTGTCAGCCCGTGTCTTCGTGGTGGAGGTGCCAAGGAACCGTCGGAAATTGACCGTTATATTCATTACATGTGTAGAGTAGCACCGGTCCTCAGTATTAAAGGCCACAAAGGATACATTTTACGCATGGTACCGGCATTCAGAAGTATATAAACTAACGTAGAAACATTCAAGTTGAAAAACTTGAGCGTTTATGCATTTATTTCTATTTCCTATTCGAGAAGATATCCAGCTTACATTTTTTATACCAATACACAGGACCTTGTTGTTTTTTTCTTGCTATGCTATCGTTAAGTTAATAACACACATCTCTAGATTTGTCTTTTAATCTTTACATCCCGTGAGCGATGTTTCTGACATAAGGAGTAGAATTGCTGCTTTCTACATAGACATCCATCCATCTTATACTTATCGTTAGCTAGTCGTTGCTTTTGAAGTAATGTTATAACTCCTTGCATAAAGTGGCTAATGCATTGTCAGGAGTGATTTTAAAAATGACAGTATGCATACAGTTTTTACCCTTGGTATTGTTTTCCGGCCGTGCCGCAAGCGTAATAAGTCATAAGTAGTCCATGAGGAGTAATCGGTAAACGTATGTGATAGTATTCATTGCCAATGAACCAGTGCTGATTTTCTCACCCCCTGATAATATTAAGATTTTCGAACAGAAAAAAATACGTATCATCCCACCTTTAACAACCACCAGTGTCGCTTACCACCAGAACTTTTTTCATATGATTATACACCCTCTAAAAGCCACTCATATCTGCCTGATGTTGTCAGAATAATCAAGATCCTTGATGCCAAAAAGTATGACATGTGTTCGGATGAGACCCAAATTATCTCCACTGTAAGCACTTATTTAATTAAACCAGGAAGATGAGGGATAGGCGTTCAAACGAGGATGAAGTCACATTATAAAGTTTTCGATCAAATCAAGCGCAGCACCGAAGTAATTTCAATGTCATACGGGTCGGTCAATAGACGAATCGTTTGGTATCGGACGACCGATCGAAGCGACATTCACGATAGACAAGTTAAACCAATTTTACCGGAATAAGGAAGTTTCACGGGAGTATGAAATTTACAAGCGGTCCCCACTCGCATATATGTCCCCGTCAGTGAAGATGACGACGTTATGGATTTTGCAACCCTTGCAGAGAAGTGCAGATGTCCTATTACACAGAGCGTCTGGTATTCCCAATGGTCACTCATTTGATAATGTCTACGCTCAACGTTGCTTAATTTCAGTGATGTAATGAAAACCAGGGAACATGCCGGGTATACTAATAACGTGATTAGCGATATATTAATACGATAGCGTGTGTATTTTTTTCTGTGTCACGGTTACAACCTGGTCGTTTAATCGTTATGTACTTTTATTTCTTGTCATAAATAATTTTATCATGCATTCTTCATAAGTTTTGGTTTCGATTATCGCTGAAGGAACTCAAGTTTTTCGAATCTCGCTATATTCAGCCACTGATAAGTCGTAGACGAAGAAACACGTGTTAGTGGATAATTATATTTTAAAAAACAATATATATGCCGCTCCCCAGATGTGAGTACCAAACTGGTTAAAGGGTAAATTGTTCCCAACTCACATTTAGGTAAAAATGCACTTTCGTAAATAATTGAATTCATTTAAAACGTATTGCAAATACAAAAACAAACGACACACACACATTATATATATATATATATATATACTTAATTGGCTGAAAATGCGAAGCTCGTTGTTTGTTTGTTTACGAACAGGCGATTTGAGCACTAGAAAAGTGGTGGCGGGTGTCTATTTAAATAGATTCCGACGAGTTATATACGGGCGTCGATTCCCTGGTCGAGTGGGAGATCTACCGACTGTCAACACGACGGTTCTAGGTTCAATCCTTGGCTTGGGAGAGATGCTAGTCTAGCGGCACTGATGAGTTGTGATACAACGAAACAGGACTGTATATCGATGACTACAAATATATATATATATATATATATATATATATCATAAGTTTTTATTTCGGTTCCGATTCAAGCTAATGAACCCAAGTCATATGGATATATATTTTTACTTTTGAAATCGCAACTTTGTAATATATATAAAAATCGATAGAACATTAACTATAATAATACACACAAAATCTGACAGAATTAAACTAAATTTAAGCGTACTTTACAACCGGGCCTAACCTGAAGTTCGTGCTAGCTTGGATAAATTCTTTTGCAGTTCAACAAAAAAGGTACAATAATATCAGAGCCTCTAGATTTATACTGAACATCTACGAAATGCCAACATCAATATATTATATATGAATCAGTCCCGCTAGTACAGTATTACGCTAGTAATAAAGTATGGGTTGCGTATCTCCCCCCCCCCGCTCCTCTTTTTATCAATACTTAGCATACCAAGTTTTATCAAACAAACACGTATTATTGACATTCATACGCACACACGGATCCGCAAAATTACATGTAAACCAATGTTTTTATCTATTAGGTCATTTTTGTATCTAATTTAAAGTTTTTTAGGGTTAGCATATCCTATCTTATATGGGAAAGTTTAAAATATATAACACGTTCTCGTTAATCCTCATATTTCAATATTCCTAATGATATGCCTATTAGTTTAGGAGATTACGCTTTAATCATAGCCTGTAAATCCCTTATGGGGATAAAACGCGCAAATTACTCTGTAGTTTTACTTCATGCATATGATTTTATAACTCGCTAATTTGTAATAGTCATAAACGTAGTACTGTTGAAATAATTACTGGAAATCGTAACATATTTCTCTTTGGATTTTATGTGTATACATTAATTTATATAATTTTAAAGAAAAAAAAACAGCGAAAAACCAAGACATATTTCATTATAAATTTATTTCAGCCCTATATCTAATAAGGAATTGTTTTTTGTAAGCCAACTATTTAAAAACTGTTGCATGACTCCTTTCAACTTAAACTGGCTTAATTATTTGAAAAATAAGTTACAGTGCTGAAATATATTTATAATGAGACAAAAGCTTATAGATATATTTCTTTTTAACGTATTCCTTCTATGCTTCGTAT
>NC_136484.1:134853003-134925503 GCF_053919585.1 Euprymna scolopes
ACTTTTGGTTGCGTAAATTATAGTTTCATTTTGTTACATATCTTTCACCCTCTTTTTTTTATTTTATAGCCTTACTATATTCGATTGCTTGCTTACCTTTCGTATTCCTTTCGAATCCCCCACCCAGTTTTATTTCCTCTGATCATTTCCGTTTTCGTGACCCCATATTCTCTCCATTCCTTTCTCTCTATAATAATTTTTTCATTACTTTTCTGTCCTTTTCTTATATCTTATCCTATTTTTCCTATGCCATTTTTTTTTCTTTTCCTAATCTCTCATTCATTCCCATACTTGAAGACTTTATTTTATTTTAAACTAGCAGGACGCGTTAACCGGCATTGTCCGGTGGTAGCATGCATGCCCCCCTCGCGTAAAAGTGTTAAATACGGTTGATTTTATCGTTTGCCAACCACATGTTAAAAATGGCTTTCGAAATAGACATCCCATTTTGTGCCTGCGGGTGAGGTTATCACAAAATTTGATGGAAGGTTCAGGGTATTTTTTCAGGTTATAGTTCAGAGTAACAAAAAATAAAAAGAACAAAACTATCGGACCCTGTGTCCCTTAAAGGGAACTAAATTCCTGTAGTCACATGTACGTTACCAAATATAAATGTAAACGCTATTTAAGAAATTAACCGTTTTAATTAATCTGTAAATATAAACAGAACGGTTTATTTAAATAAACGATGGTGGCTCTGCTTCTTAAATCACTAAATTATTGAAAATGTAATCATGCGAAAAGCTGTGAATAATTATTTTGAAAGCCATGTTTTGTTTGATATAGAGAGGGTGTTTAGTAAGTAATCTGTACTTCAGCCTTACAATGTAAGAAATAAATATCGTCAAACATGAAAAAAAAAAAGATTTAGCCGTACCAAAAAATTCATAAGAACGAAGCTATGCTGGCATATGGTCGGGTATGGTATCTCACTCTGGCATCATATGCATCCGAGGAAGGGGGGGGGCAACGTACAATGAACACAATTTAACATATAATAGGCACCGACCTCCCAAAAGGTGGGTGATCAGTTTACTTTAAATTGTGTTCATAGTGCGCTGACCTACCCTCCAACAAAAGGTGACCATTAAGTGGGTTTTCATTTTACGTTATATTATTATATACAGGCGATCCCTACTATTTTGCAAGTAATATTTTTAATACTTTTCAAACTACTCGTTTGCCAGATTTTTTAAATGTTATTTTCGTTGTCAGCACCCCGGAAAAACCTTTTTTGAAACTAACATTGCTTCATATATTTTACACTCCTTGTTTGCCGTAATTTAAAACCTGATTTGTTTTCACCATTCCGGAAAACCTATATAAGTGTTAATTTTAAAGGACCGATCCAGGGTGGAAAGAATCTTCATATTTACGCTTTTTTCATTTGTTCAATAACGTGGTTAAGTTAAATTATATTTTACTCACATCCTCACATGTGTAACAATAGCATGATATTATTTTATCCATTTATAGTTTATGTATATAAACACATATGCAAACTTATACATCTAATCAGAAAGTCGAAAACAAAACCAAACAATATTATCCCATGCGTTCCTAGTAATAGTCTAGAAAAAAGGAACTACTATTGTGGTATCTATATTACTAAAATAAAAGATTAATGTAAAGTAATTGTTAATCACATGTTTACATGTGCAATAATAGCGTGATTTAATTTTAGCCATTTATAGTTCTGGGGAGCATTTATAATATAAACAAATGTGAAAACTTAAAAATTGAATCTGAAACGCGAAAACAGGAGACTTTTTTTCCTAACGTGTCCCTAACAAGAGTTTAGTAAAAACACATTACTGTCTCGCTATCTTTATTACTAAAATAAAATATAATCAATAATGATTTGTCACTATTTCTCACTGTAAATGAAATAAACGTAAACAGCAGTGAAAATATGTAACTCCAATTTCCATTTGTTAAAATAACATGAAAATTATACACACACATATATATATAAGTGAACGTGTCTGTGTACATTTCCCTACGCAATAACTCTGTCAATTTTCAGTCTACAGGCTCGAACTTTGATATACAGGGTACTGAGATTTCGGAAAATCTTTGTAATCCGTATTCGGCCCGAAATTTGTTTGTTAAGCGGTCAAAGTTCAACGATTTGACCTTTTAGAACTCTACCAAACTCCTACGCCAATGTTGGGTCTAAACAATTTAAATCTCATATATAGGTGCCTTGGAAATGGATGCAACTTAATAACTAGATCTGAGCCCATGTAAATGTTAAGGGGTCATAATAGGACAAAGTTTAAAAAATTGACCGCTTTTTTTGTTTTTTGCTCAACATACACCTGCAAACACACAGGCAACGCCGGGCCGAAATGTTAGTAAGGAATAAACCAAGTAATTTGTTTCCTAGTGATATGGATAACGAAACATTTAAGGTATTTACGAAAATAGTACTGTAATAATTTAAATGGAGTGCAATTATTTTGCGAGATATCGGAGTTTGTAATCGGGGTATTTACTATGTAATTATTCTACCCAGGGAAGTCATGTTTATGATGGTCTGCGTGGCGTCCTTTTTAATGATGTTTCGTTCTTCTAGAATGTACGACTATACATATCTCAACCAATAAGATTTTAACTGATGTGAAGAGGGAGAAATTATTAATTGTGTAGTCGTAAAGCGATAAGAGTTGTCGATGTGTATGGAATCACTAGGCAGTTAATAACGGAGTCCACTCAGGAATATAGGAAAAAATATAAATGCATGCGGTGTATAATAGTGTCGGAAGAGGACATGGAATAGGAGGATAAATTTCAGCTACTTTCTCTGTAGGTTATGATGGCGCTTCTAGGAATAAATGTAATATCTTAATATCACGAAGTAAAGTGTCTGTAATAGCGCACGATAGTTAAATGAGGTAATGGCTATTAGCGTAAACATAATTTGTACTGGGTATTTGCTGTTGTAAATCTACGGTATGTTGGTCCAGAGGAGAAAACTGTTCTTTCTTTATTATATACAAGAAGATTTATAACTCCTCCCATGCGTATATTTAATAGTAAGTATGGATTTATGATGAAACAAAACCTTTATATTTACGACTCCTCTACATATATTAACGAATTTGCCTATTTTGAATCATTTTGGCCTTTCAAGTCCTAGCGAGACTCGAAACTATAACCCCAGAGTCTGAGATCTGCAGCTCTAGCAGTCAGTTAATCCGCGCAAATGTCAGAATATATTGCTTTGTTGGAATAGACCTTGTATTTAGAAATTATTTAGACTTATGTGAAAAATAGTTTATATGTAAAGTATCGTCTTGAAATTACTATGACACCTTGTATTTTGTTAAATTATGCCGTGAAGTCTTTCATGAAATGCGTATAAGACCTTTTTGCTCTGCATAAAAATATTAAATCAAATCTGATCGTAAATTTTCATTGAATCAAATCTATTTGGGCATGTTGAGCTTTACATTTGAGACTTCCAGGTGCTGTATGTGCTCTCCGCTTATCTCGGTATTGTTTCCAGTCGTCCTGGACTTCTTGCAGCTGAACTCAAGCAGTGCCGATTTAGGAGACGTGTGATTGGGGATTGCACATCTTACCAGACAATTACACGCGCAGTTGCTCCTACAGGGTGTACGCTTTGTCTTTCGAGACTAAACGGAAGTAGAGTTTTACGGAATTCTATTTTACAGGAAAAATTAATAAAAATTCCATTGTTGATTTCCATTATAAACATGCAAGTATCCAGCGGAGTTTATTAAATCCAATGTTTTTTAGTTTACAAAAGGAAACTCAAATCAAAAGTCCAAATATTGAGTTTATGGAGAAGAAAAAGCAGGGTAATAGCTAAAATTAAGATATTAGAAATAAGGCTTAGAAATGAGAATATCGCCCGTAAACAAAAGGGCAAATAATGAACCAGCTGAGTTTTATGAAAAATACCTTATGCAATGAAAAAAAGATACTTCAGTATCAGTTGATGAATTGGCAATGGAGATTTCATGGAAATATACGAATGTCCACAGTCATCTTAAACAGCTTGAAAATGTTCCTCAGCTTAGAAAAATTGATGCATCCTGAAGTGTCTAAAGGCATCTAACACGTGTTGGTTTCTATCTCCAAGGGAAAAACTTCCATTTCTAAATTTTGTAAGCACTGTTTTATACGTTTTTGTTTTTTAAACACTAACCTATAATGTATTGAATATTTCGAGTCAGTTCAGTTGCGGAATTAATGTTAAAAATGCTGAGACATTACTTAGATATTTAACATTATCATGTTATAAAGATTAAGAAATATGAGTTCCAATAGAAGGACCCGAGGGAATTCCTAATAATTTAATGCATTTACCCAACTTATGTTTTGATGGTACTTATATTTCTGAGTTGCTAAATATATATATATATATATATATAAAATAACAATGAAATATGAGTTTAAGAACATGCCTATGAAAATGTGCGCATTATATTTGAAATATAAAACTGATCTAAATAAAATAAAAAGTATTAATAAAAGTGCACGAAATAATATTGTGCTATATAGTTCAATACAAACAATAAAACTACATTGTAAGAGACGATCTTTAATTTACTCCTAAGGTTCAGCATTTCTTTGCAGACAATGCTCTATTTTGCCTTGTTTCTTTTGAATGTCCCCTTTTTATCTTACGTTTCGCCGACTTCTTTTTTCGGTTGCACGTCAGAATTACGGAGTTCATTTTTCACATTAACAGCCTATATTATTATAATAATCAAAATGGAAGATACAGCAAAGGTAGGCCAATTTCATCTCAGGGTTGCCAAATCAGTTTAAGCACAATTTCACGAATTTTGCTATTTAGATCAGTTTGGCGTTTAAAATTTTTATTTGTCTGTTTTTTAAATGTATATACCTATAAAGTTAAGTTTTTCCTCACTGATGTTGATATTAAAAGCCTACTTTTTCTATTAAATAATAATTTAAACGAGGATTATAATATACTCAGTCATAGTTATGCGAACGACTACATGAAGATTTACTAAGTTGCATACTCCTTTTAAAAAAGCATCAATTAATTACTTAATCATTTTTATTGTTTCCTATATAATTATTGGTTCTGTTAAACTATTAGGCAAAATACTGTTATGTATACTTTCTACATTCTGTATGATTGCGTAGAATTTAAGACTGACACGTTCAATCACATTTTTATATCTTTCTTTCAGATATATAACTAACTTTCTCGGTGCGTGTGCAAAAAGACGACCGATCTTCTCTCTGAATATTTAGTTTACAAAGTTTAAATTTGATATATAGGATATTTGGACCTGAAACATACTTTCGATTTGGTTTGTCGCCGGCCAAATATGCTAAGTAGTCAAACTTTAAAACAAAACTTGGCGAATATAACATTACGCCTGCTCGTTTTACTCATGCTAAAAAATAATCATTTATAGCTCAAAGGAAGTCAATTTTTTAACTTTTCTAATCCATGTATCCCTACATCAGACGATAACGAGCTGGAGAGATATATAACAACAGAACCTAGAGCGATGAACTTTGTGGTTTCAATTCTAGTTGATAGTACGAAAGTCATAACTTTTTGTAATCATTACTACATATTGGATAAGGGTTAACAGAGAATTGGCTCTATAATAATAAAAAAAAATCTGCATAAATTAAAATATAATATTTATGCGTATTTTACGGTCGGGCAACGTGGGGCGACCTGCTAGTGTAGATTATAAATTTGCTTACTATTAAATTATAAGATAATATCAGTACATAACTTATAGAGTCATGTAATATATGAACTCGCTAGTGCCTATTATAAATAACTATTTTCAAATATTTATTATATAGGACTTTGAACAACTATTTATCTCTATCGAAAGAGGCCATAGTTTCATAAGTTATGATTGGAAAATTATAAAGGTTTTACATATTTTTATGAAAGAGAAAGATACTCGACATTGGATTTATCTGGGTATCCCTTTTTTAGCATATATATATATATATATATATATATATATATAGTGTGTGTGTGTGTGTATTATTGCATATATACACACGTTTCCTGGCATATAGGTTTTATAGAATATATTTTTCATTCAATGTTATGGCATATGTTTTTATG
Organism: Euprymna scolopes; assembly: GCF_053919585.1. NCBI lineage: Eukaryota > Metazoa > Mollusca > Cephalopoda > Sepiida > Sepiolidae > Euprymna > Euprymna scolopes. The sequence continues at coordinate 134,859,110 of NC_136484.1, forward strand.
ACATTATATAGTTTTTCTAATATAGGAACAGTACTTTAGGAAACAAAAATATATATGTATATATATACATACATATGTATATATATATATACATATGTATATATATATATATATATACATACATATATATATATATATACACACACAGATGACTAATTCGAAATTGTGTCTGAAAATTTATAATGAGCACACTACATACAATAGAATTTGAACCCGGCTTCGCTGATTCTATAGTCCTCGACAGTATCTACTAGGCGCAGTCATTTAAACCGGCCAGCATCTTATAGTGTCGAATCAAGTACACCGCCATGATAGTTCTTTTGCAATACACAAACGAAAGAAAGCAACGCGCCTATCAATAACACTGAAATTATTTATGTTTGTTCGTTTATGTGTAAAACATTACAGCGATGGGCGTTGGCATTTACGAGTTGACGAAATTCTTACAAAGAGACATGTCTAATTGTGATCAAGGGTGGGGAGCATTTTTCTGAAATTGTAACCTGCTTCAAAATCGCCTATCCCAAACGAATCACGTTGAAGTATTTTAAAAAGCATTACTGCAAGTTACCGAGTTGTTTTGGAGACAATTACTGTGACGTTTGAAACATTATTTAAAACGCCTTTTAAATAACAGCAAAGAAAACTTTCTTTCTACTATTTGTTGTATTAAGTGTTTAAATAATTCGTAGACATATTCGTTTCTTCAAGAGAATGAATAAAGATATATCATGTACGCATTCCTCCCAGCCCTGAACTAAGAATAAAATATATATTTTTATTCTGCACTATTTTACAATAAAGTTAAAAGTGTAAGTAAAGGGCCGTTTGTTGGCCATGTATGTGCGGTAAGAGCACAGTTCGAATGGAATTGCTTAATATACAATATAAATTTAATAATATCTTCACCACTTTGGGTAGCATCTTTGCCTGAGACTTTTTTTTTTCAAACCGAAGAGACACCATATATAACATATATTGACACAGGGTATGGTATTTCAACATTTCTTCTTTATCTTTTTAATACTAAAATTTGATAATCTTGCTTGCACATGGAATATTTAGCTGAAAAAAAAACACTATGCAAATGGTGATAATGAATAGAAAAGCTGGGAAATGCAAGAAAGATAACGCGATAAAAATGGGTAAGAAGACGAGCTGCTGAATACGATTAGACATGAGGTAAATGTAGAAATACATACCTGGAAAGCTTTGGATTGGAATTATCAGCGCATATTCATTTGGCTAATAATTCTATTATAGTTGCTATAAATATTGATATTATGAGCGTATCTAACAACTGACTTTTCCTTCTATTGTTATACATATTCTTAAGTGCAATACCTCAACGTTGAGCAACATCGCCAGTGAATTTGAGTCTAAATTTCCAAATAAATAACCACCATTTTCGGAGTTGTTTTATGCAGACTATTAATTTTTATTATTTGGGCTACATTTATTTAGGCTTAGCAAGGTTTCGGTCGATATAACCTCAGACCTTGTGTAACATTGTTGTTCTTTGTAACTTACCGCTATGCATGTCGGCTGGCTCTCAATACACGGCACCAGACACAACCGGCTCGCTTTCGAAAGAGTGAAGAGGAAGAGACTTGCGTGTTTACCGAGCGTAACTTCCCAATCGCTACACATCTGTACTTGTACTGTACTTGCAATAACCCTTATCTCTGAGTGGTTTCCGGGCCTTGATAAGTGGTGACCACCGTGTAAAAAAAAAGTCTTTCCCTTTTTCATGCTTCTCCTAATATTTACTTTTCTTCCATCGTGAAAGGATGTAACACAATGTCGGAAAGTGGGATGAATAAGATTAGGTAAGGCACCCTGGTCCAGTAAAAATAAGTTTGATTAGCCCCGTTGGCATTTCTCGATAATGGCACCTCCGACAACAAGTGATAAACTTGCTCCGCCCGAAAGTCGAAAGCAAAGCCACGGACTAGTCAGAACATTTGGCTCAGTCCAACATTATATAGATCTTTTTTTCTTTTTCTTTTTTTTTTTACAAGGTTATCACCACTTATCAAGGCCCGGAAGCCACTCAGGGATAAGGGTTATTGCATGTACGGTACGTTAGTGTGGGGATTTAATAAAAGTGTCTACTTAAGGGGCGGTTCATCATTGTTTACGTTGGACCTGAAGACATCCAGGTTGTAGTCAGGTGGGAAGTAGGCAGAATTAGAATTGCATACATTCATTGGTGTCGTTCAATTTGGTCTTGTTTGGTTAATATTCATCGAAAGAACCCCAGGAATCACCATAAACGATTTATTGAACATGCCCTATTTTAAACAGATTTGAGGAAATTAGAAATTGTATCGAATAGTTTCCGAACTGATAACTATGCTTAATATTTTCCTTATAACTACTAGGGCTAAGATAACAGAATATTCTTTTCATTGTTTTTATTAGAGTGTGCATCCGGTGGTATCTTATACTTTTATGTAGAGTAATGTGGTTCTAAGTTGATTAACTGTGTCGGATATATACTCGAAAGTCAAAACACTGATAAGAATATTCTGGTGTCATAGCCTAAAACATTACTAACAGTAGTAGTTGTGTGTTAATTTAAACAGTACTTTTTTTAAATAAGTTTCTTGGTGTAAGAAGTGAGTTTATGATGACACATCCTATGAATTGTAATGTTTACAAAAGCATTTTTTTTGCTATTTATTGTCTTACCAAGAGTATATGTTCTAAAATTTACTATTTTTCTTAATTAGTTTAGGAGATTATCATATACAATGAAACGTATACACCCAACTAACTGCATATAGTTATTAAAAATGATAATATACTCGTGTTCCGATTCATCGATAATATACTAGAGACGTTCAAAATAAAATCCTAATTTTTTTTGTAGTTAAATCCAAAAATCATAGAGGATTTCCAATTGGATTGTTATGATGACTTAACTTATGCATTCATGACCTGGAAATTTCATCTTTCTGCTGCAGATATTAGTGGCGAGAGTCAATAGAGATGCGCCAATTAATTCCTTCACGAAGGAAAAAAATTGAACCGATCAATATTTATAGACCCTGTTGAATGTTTACGAAGACGATACATTTTGCTGTCAACACAGCTAAGAGTGTACCGTTGTCAGTGGACAAACAGACGTTGTGTGCAGTTTAAGTCCTAAAAAATTGGAAATTATTCCAACTCGCTTGTCTTTTGTAACATCATATATTTCCTCATTATTACAGCCCTGGCATCACCCACGTCATCTAGAATGTTCTCGCCATCTCTCTCGTGATCATTCTCGTTTTTATAGCCCTTTTACGTCCATAAGTGACATCACTTCGCATGCTTGTAACATACGCGTACCCGCGCTATGTAAAAGGATAGGAGTTTGTCAACTCGTAGTTATGGCTAAGATATAAGTGACAAACGCGCTCTAGATTTACAACCAAAGTAATAAAATAGGCTTGCAAAATTGCATTGAGAATATCGGTGACTATGTAAAAAAAAAAAAAAAAAAAAAAAATGGAACACAAGGTCGCGCGTTTTACCGGTACTATTCCCATATTCGTAGATCTGCAAAGTTTTAGTTTTTGCCTAAAAAAAATATGAGGCCTTGCATTTGAAATTACCGTCGTTTATTCCAAAATTCATAATGATCTGTTCATTAAGGGAAGGCATTATACGGCACCTAGAAATCCATGCACACACAAACAATCATGTGTGGGAGTCTTTAATATATGTAAAAATTGGTATAAGGAAAGACAAAATATGCATGCGCTCTAAACCATTTCATTTCATCCAAAAATCTGAATAGTCTGTCTAAATCTATAATCAATAAGTTATGTTTCATACCGCAGGTTTGGACCTAGTAGACCAGAATGAGTTTATAAGCCAGTAGAAGAATAGTCTTCCTGTAAACACCTTAAACTTAACACTTTAGCAAATAATGTAATACTGAAATGAATAACATCCAAATTTGTCATTAAAAAAAACTAAGACTTTTACTCTATTAGTTATTTTTTATCGCATTTAAAAACTTATAAATTGAATTCATACTTTTTTCCATCAAATTTAATGATAGCGTTTTTTTTTAGGTTTGGAAGTTGCTTCTTGTAAATCGACTTGACAAAAAAAAAAAGAAAAAGAAAAAAAAGAATTGTTTTCCGGTTGAGACTGACAGCGGAAATTTCGTTCAAGAAAGACGAAATGAATTCAAAAAAAAAAAAAAAATTAAGCAGGAAATCTTACAATAATTGAAAGAAAATAGTAATTCCCTACTCTTAGTATTTTGCTGTTAAACGCTACTCAAAATACGATCAACTATATTTCCAACGTGCTTTTAGTACAAATACCTGTACAGTAAGACTTCAAATAAGGTGTTCTGGACAAATTTATTTCATAAAGCAAAGTTTAATTATTTTTCATGCACATCTACGTAAGATGTAATATCTTGAAGCAGTAAACATTTATAAATAACTATACTAATAAAATATAAATAAATTGCATCTTGAATTGAACGATGTAAAAGAAAAAAATATTGTCACCACCCTTTTCTATATAATATATGAAAATGCGTATTCATAAGGAAACTTAGTTGATAGAATAAAGCAGCCGATTAGAAATGAGGGTTGAAGCACATAACTTTAAGCTCAAAGATATTTGGGTAGATTGTTAGACTAAGTTTAAATGCATATAAACATATCGACTGAACAACCTTGGTTCAGTGTTAATGACGTGATTATATTACTATCTGTTCTCTGTTTGGTTTAATTTTGCAAACTATTTTTTCGTCTCGCATATTCATTTTATATTTACTCTCGCCCCCTCTTTTAGAAAATTAAATATTAATATAAATGAAAATTACGTATAGAAATAGTTGTTTTTAGTTTTTATTTCTTGTGGGATGATGTCACTATCTCTATATTTACTTTAATATAAAAGAGACTATCTCTGTGTATGTGTGGGCCAATTCATTTGAAATTTCATATCAAGGTACATTATGTGCCTGGAAGTGTTGTTACGTAGGTTTTGTATCGGTGTGCGTCTGATAGCTATCGAAAATCTATAATAAAAAAACATGCCCGAAGGAAGTTCAATTTTAACCAAAATTAACACTTTTATGCAACCTAACACCACAAGTACATTTGAGAAGTTTTATCACGTCACAAGCAGCAAGGCACTGTCTTTAAAATCAACTATAGATTATTTTATAAAACAGGCGCATTCAATAGAAATGTTTTAATCACAATTGAACCATGATACTCGACTTATGTTCGTTTTAATTTATTTCATGTGATTATATAAACATATTTCATAAATTACATTTTTGTTTGACAAAAAAAGGTCACGTTCGAAATTCATATTTCTTAAGAGCACAACTGTACCGTGATAACTTTTGCATTTTAAAACTGTAATCGACGCAAGTATGTAATAATAGTTATAATTGCATAAAATTAAGAGATTTTTACAGTGTAATATAGATTACAATGTATTCAGAAGCCAGTCACCAAAGAGATGCATGTGACGCTTCTCATCGGTACATTTCGGTGGAAAGCCCCTAACTAGAGCAGACAATCGATCCATTTCATTGAAAAATTGGCAATTTAACAGATTTCGATGACCATCAATGTATGTGCTGGCTGGTTTAACACATGATAGTCAGTCAATCCCGGACAAAAAGAGCTTCCTTTGCTAGTGTATATAAATAAATGTTCATTTATGAAGAAAAACACGTCATGTTGTATTGGCTTCTTAAACATTTAAATTTCAATTTAATTTTAAACAAAACTCACATGGAAAAATTTTGTATTTCATTTATCGCACGACACAGTCATCCGTATTAGAATATTTTAAAAATGTCTGTTACATAGGAAAAGGTATATCGCCGAAACTAAGCTTCTTTAAAATAAAAGACTGTTCATTTATATATATATATATATATATATATATATATATATATATATATATGAACACTTACAGACGGTCGGGTTTCAATCCTGGCTCGAGGTAGTCGCCTGTCTAGCCATACTGATGACCTGTGAAACAGCGAAACAGTACTGTACGTGGATTACTATATATATATATATATATATATATATATATATATATATATATAAACTATGCATTGTACTGGTTTCTTAAACTTACAAATTCTAATTTAAATATGAACAAGTATTTTTACACCCACGGACACATGTTTCGAACTTACCTTCTCTTCAGAATAGGAAGTGATAATTACTGCCAATCGAGATTTATATATGTGTGTGTGTGTGTGTGTGTGTGTGTGTGTGTGCATGTATGATTCCATTTCGTTTCGCAAATCTTTGCGAGCAAACACGTATAGTTTTAGCGCCCCCTCCCGGACAAAACTATTTAAAATTATGTGTGGAAGTAAAAACGGAATCACAAGCCAGACACATCAAGCATTAACTTGGATCAACATTTATACGCTATAAAAAAGTCAATATTTAATTAAAATATTTTTATGTTATCATATACCAAAAGGTATTCCATAGAAAAATGCTAGCATGGAAAGTAATATGGTTAAGATTAAACTCAAAAAAGTAAACGAGTTATTTGTTAAAACTGGAACAGAAAAAAAGATATTCTGGTTAAAAGTATAAATTTATAACTTAAAATATTGCAACATTAAGAATGCCTACATAATGGTAAATTGAATTTCCAAAAATTCCTGATGCTAAATATTAAAGTTGAAAATTTAATGTATTTTTTACTAAAATATCTTATTATTTCTTTTTCCAGTTTTAATAACTCGTCCTTTTACTTTTCTATGTTTAATCTTAACCATATTTACTTTTAATGCTTGCATTTTTCTATGTAATTTTTCCTGGCTTTGCATTGAAATATTTTCTGTTTTTTTGTTCAATATCATACGCATTGTCAACAATCTATGAAAAAATATTACGAACTTCTTAAATTGACTAAATAAAAAAATTTAAAGGACATAATTGAGTATATACACTGCTGATAAAAAATTTAAGACCACTTTAAAATCTAAAAAAATAAATAAAATGAATAACATACTTTTTTAAGGATAGCTTTAAACTCGTTCCTCTTAAGGTTGCCAATACTACAATCTAAAACGCTATGGAAATAAAATTTACATTTATATTAAACTAGCAGTTTCGCCCGGCTTTGCTCGGGCCCTATGTAGTGTTCATAACTTTATGTGCATATGTATATATTAAAAAGCTTAGATATGTACGGTAATGCCTTTCTATATAACAGGCGTCCTTAACTACCATAGAGAAAAGTTGGTAGAGCCCACAGACGTCAATTGTTTTAAAACTTTAACCTTAACTTTGACCCTTTAACATTTGTTTTGGTCTCAAATTAAATTGTTTGACCCATGTCCAAGTAACATGCATCTAAAATTTCAAGTGTTGTAATCTAAAATTGTCTGCAAACATTCGTCCAAAACATAATTAAAAAGTTTGCTGCCTGTCTGAGTACCATTTACGTAAAATCTCAAATGTTAGACCCATATGGATAAATAATTTGCTTGATACCGCAAAGGTAAAATCTTTTGAACTTCGACCCCTTGGGCCCAAAGTTTTCGGCCAAATCCGATTAAAAATCTTGTCCTATGTCTGAATACGCTTCAAGTAAAATTTCATATATTTAGATCTAAACTTGGCTGAATCAATTTTTTTTTATTACTTTGACCACAATTTTGACCCCTTAAGCATTTATTTTAGACTCTAATCAAATTATGAAGTTAGATACATGTCCAAAGAACCTATATCTAATATTTACAGTGTTTGAACTAAAAATTGTTGGAGGAGTTTGTTAGAGTTCTCAAAGGTCAAATCTTAACTTTGACCCCTTAACAGCCAAATTTCTGGGCAAAACCCAATTTAAAAGATTTTCCCAAATATCAGTACTCCTTATGTCAAATCTCGAGTCCGTAGCCCGAAAATCGATTGAGTTATTGTGTAAGGATATTACAGACAAATAGACAGACACACACCCATAGATATTTGAACTTTTATAGATTAGGCTTTTTACACATGATCCAAATTATAAGACCAGAGACAAAAATTCTATTAAATTGTACAAAAAGTGTATGAAAACATTCAACAATCAAATTTAATGAGTTCTACCTTCACTGTTTTTTATAACTTCAAACATTTTGGGGAGCATGCTAGAAATAAGGTTTTCCATTAAGGTGCGGGGGATCTTGTTCCAGTTTCTGAAGATGGCTTCACGAAGTTCATTTTTTGTTTAATATTGTTTGCCATTTCGGTAAACTTCTCTTGCCATCCATCCCCAAACATTTTCAATTGGGTTCAAGTCCGGTGAACATGCAGGATGTCCCAAGAGAAATTCCATTTTCTTGGAGAAAGCTAAAGGTCTATCTTGCAGTGTGGATTGCAGCATTATCCTCTTGGAATAATCATCCATTCTCACACAAACGATGACCCTCCATCATCGAATATGCTTTTTGTCGCATGCTAACATAACCAGCTGCTGTCTGGCGATCCTTATCCACCTTGGGCTCCATCGTCCCCGTGTAAGAAAAGGTACCCCATACCATTACGGACCATCCACCACTATGAGGTGTGGAAAAAATTTAAAGGGACATGCTTTTGTCATGCCAATATCGATGGAAGCCATTGGGATCATCTACATTGAATTTTTTCTCATCAGAAAAAATGAGTTTCTCCCACGTCTCAACGTCGCATGTTTGGTATTCACGACCAAATCTTAAGCGGTCCACTTTGTTGTGTGGAAGCATTACAGAAATTTGTCGATGCTTTTTATTTATCATGCCTTATGGTTGTAACTGTCGTCTGATGGTTATTGGACTGCAGTCAGCATCTGTAACCGCCTTAATTTGATTAGAAGAAAGTCCTCTGTCATTCATAACAACCCGTCTGATTCTACTCAATGCAGGAGAAATTTTTTGTTGGGGGGGGGGGGCTACAAAAGGATTTTTTTTTCTGTAATTCTCAGTGTTCTTTATAAAGTTGCTAATAACAGTTTTACTGCGATTTACGTTAGCTTCTATCACTCGCTGTGACAAACCTTGCTTATGGAATCCTATAATTCGAAAGCGCTCAACTTAGGTTAGTTTTCTTGCTTTAGGCATGGTAACACCTTTGTACGGTGATTGCTAATCTCTAACTGAACTACAACATTAGAATTACCATAAATCTAACAATTTATACCGTTGGTCTTATAATAAGCTTAATTTAATGAAAATGCAAATTTTTAAATAAATTTTTTTGAATGTACCTTTTTGTTTCCATAACGTATTAGAGTGTAGTATTAGTAACCTCAAGTCGAAAGAGTTTAAACTCTATCCTGACAAAAAATGTTTCTTTTTAAAGATTTTAAGTTATCTTCAATTGTTGATCAGCAGTTTAAAAAGAAAGGAACACAAAAAAAAAAGAAAAGCAGAATTAACAGGCGACGTCGTAAGCGAAAGATTATCAGCGCTAGTACGGCAAAGAGCATCACTTTTATTAACTCTCTATATAACCCAAATAACATGGCATGCTAGCGACACTCCCGCTATGATTTATGAAGGTGTCGACGAAGAAAATGTTGCTATGCTATCCAACAGCCAATCAGAAGAAATCGTCTCTAAAACGTCAATGTTGAGAAAGTGGCTGTGGTAACTAACAACTAGTCAGAAAAAAAGCGCCTCTCACGTTCCTTACGTATTCTGAAGACTTTCGAACATCATTAATTTCATCATAACTTTTTATTTTCACGAACGAGAATTGAACATTGTTATATCAAAATATGGCTGCGAAAATGTCCTATGAACTGCAAAAATTGTTTGAAATTTGGTTGCAAAATGAGTAAGCTATAAAGCTTTAAAACCGTTCTAAATTAGTAAAACTAATACTTCACCATATATCAGACACGGCAGTGTTTGAATGATAAAAAAAACAAGTTAATGACGCGATTCTTACGTAATTTTTGGAATATATATATATATATATATATATATATATATATATATAAACAGAGCGGGATCCATTGCGCAACATTTATTCTATCATTATCTACTGAGGTTGTACACTGGTAAAAATCAAATCATTAGTATCAATCAAGTTTTAAATTGCAGAAATCCCATCGCCTTTTTGATTTGATAAGGTTTAAATGAATTGATTAGAAATTCACTACATTTAAACAAATAATAAACTTACTAATCGTTCGATTCTGTATAGATACAATATAGCCTACTAGCAGGCGGGGGGGCGGCCGGCTTTTCCTGGTTGTAAAATATGCTTAAATATATTTTAATCTGCACAGATTTCGTATATTATTAGAAATTCGTGATTTCAAAAGTAAAAAAAAAAGTATTTGAGTGCCATCAGCTAGAATCGAAACCGAAAGCAAAACTGTAGCATGCAAAACTGGTGACGTGACCATTATCTCAACATAACACGCATATGAACTGATTAAAAATTAGAAACGAGCTAAGATGAATGTACAAAATGTATAACGAATTTTGACCTATTTTTGAGCTGTTCAAAACTATTTTAAGTGGTTAAAGACCCATAAAAGAACGGCCCATAAAAATCTAATTATTTGAGACCACTAGAGCGGCTCTGCGACTTTTCGTTTCGGAGAGATAGAATTGAAAATATGAACAGACATTCGTTTCTGTATTATATATATATATTAATACATAGTAGAGAGAAAAGTTAAAATAGAGCTATTGAATGCTTAATTTGCGTACCTATTTTGTAATCACCTCATAATAAATGTTTAGCGTTATTCATTTGTAATTTGTCATATTTTCTTATATACGCAATAGTTGTGTACGAATTTAGTAAGTAATAAAAGTGAAAAAGATACATTTCGAAAACTCTCGAAATATAGGTTTATAAATCTTAAAGGTAAGTCATTCTTGATTAAACTAAACTCGCTAATACAATATTCGGACAGGGCATAAGCAAGAAAAAAAGTGATTGCTTGCTGTCTTAATTTTTTTTTTATTGAAATATTTCACGCAGTGAACTTTGCGAGGCGTTAGAGGGCTGTAAGCTAGTGATGTATGAATAGAAATTGTTATGGATTTCTACAAAGTGCTTTATTTCCACACACCTATATAACTGAACGTTTAATACTTATGTACTTGTATTACCGTGCTGAAATAATAACTTATTTAGAAAGCCATTCTAAATATGGGGAGGGGAGGGTGTCTTCTTACTATTCTCTTTCATATAACAATTTATTATAAAAGATACCATAAAACGGTAATTAAACATGAAAAGACTATTTTGAAAGAGCGCACTAACAAAAGCGCATGAACACTGAAAAGTTGATTCATCTACATTTAATTCCTTTTATATAAAACTATGCTTAATACGTTGCAAGTTAGTGTATTTAATTGCAATTTCTGTTATCTCTCTTTTGAACGACCTATTTTTACTTTAACAAAAATAGAGTAATCCTGCAATAGACTTTAGCAGATTTGTGTATCTTTTCTCTATTTTATTTATTCGGATTACAAAAATATAAGTTTTGTAATATCAATACAGATGTTCCCATTTTTTATTTTGCGCAGCAATCTGCAAATATATTAGAATGGATATATTATTTGACAGAAATTATATAAAAATACTTTTATTGTTCTAAACAACGTAGACTGACGTTAATCAAAAGTAAATTACTATTCATAATAAAATATAAACTTTTTAGAGTGAAAACCATGATTAACTATAGTCGAGTTTCTGACTCATTTTTTTTATTAGATACATAAACATGCAACAGACTTAAACGAGCGCGCGGATTTAATATCTTCGCCTCGCAAGTTGGAAGTTCTTGATAGGAATGTTATTAATTGAATAATACTTCATAACCAATAGGTTTCGGAATAGTGATAGTTGGGAATTAAGTTTATAATGAATTTTATTAATATGAGGTGAGTTAAACGTTTTGAAATTCAAGAGTTTATAAAAAATTCGCCAATCGATGCTGTGTGTATATATTGATTGTGTATTATTTAACTTTAAATATATTGTGAAACAATTTCTTCTATCAAAATACCACATGAGAGGAACTTGAAAAGGAGTAAATCGAAATATATTTACATTTAAAATATAAACAAGAAAACTGGATATTACTGATATTTTAATTATCGAGCGTATTGATATGCTAATAGGTGTTGGATGATGTAGAAAATAAAAGAGTATCCTTCAGAAAACACGGTTCAAACTACTTTCATGGTAATATCGGCAAAGTCAAGTGGTGATTGGCTAAAAAAAAACAAAAAAAAAAACAGACAGACTAACTTCCGAAAAAAAAAATCGCAGTCTCGACTTCAGGTTAGAGATTTGGACTGTTTGGTATCATGTATATAACTTACAGATAAAGTATCGCCTAGATTGTCAACAGAATTCTTACGGTATTTAGCAGTATTGAGAAAACTTGAAGCACTTATCTGCGACTCTCAGGAAGAGTGGCAGCAGAAATCTTTTGTGTGGGTGATGACTCTTTATATTGGTACTTGTTACGTTTAACTTATTTGATTGGCTAACTGGATTATAAAAATGATGGCGTGAACTGAATTTTGGTTGTGATTTCAGTTTGGGATTGGAATTGAAGGAAATTGAATCGTTACCCTTATTACCAGACCGACAAGGTTCTACAATTTTTACCTAGTCACAGGTCGCAACAAACCATTGTTGCAAAATCCTTGCTAACCTCTAACTTTCAGTGGTGAATGATTCCACAGCAGAGAAGCCAAGAAACTACACGAAACATAAATATTAAAAGAAATAAACGTTATCGTAGCCAATAAAAGTTAGTTTTATACTTACCTGGCTCATTTGTTCTGGTTTTTAAGTAGGTTTTATGGCTCTTTATTTAATCTCAAAAATTCAGTTTTGCCGAGCGGATTTGTGAAAAAAAAATGGCATCTGCTTTGAAAGACGCAAGCCTCGTTTTCAATTCAAGGTTTAGAGGGGTTTTGAATTTTTCTTTTTACGAGAGTACCCAGCGTACTATCCCAACATCCTTATGTTAAGAACGGCTTTAGGAATAATCGTCCCCAACCTCGAAAGTCATTCTTAACATGGGGGGGACGTTTATAGTATGCTGGGTACTCTCATAAAAATAATACCAAAAGAATTCAAAACAAGGCTTTCTTCTTCCAAGGGAGAAGATTCCGCCATATTTTTTAATCAGCGTGAAACAACTGAATATTTGAGATTAAATAAAGAGAAATAAGAATTACTTGAAAACCAAAACGAATGAGCCGGTGCGTATAAAATTAGCTTTTATTGGTTATGGTAACATTAATTTTTTTATATATATATTTATTTTTTCGTATAAATGTTTGTTGGCTTCTCTGCTGAATTACCATTTTTTATTTCGTCTTTAAACTCCATTTTAATCTGAAGAATTTTCGACAAAATTACGATCCCGTAAAAATACGTGCAAATATTCACTCCTCCCACCAAACAAGACCAAAATTTCTGGGAACACCATATATTTCTCACTAACATATGTTTGAATAACTGCGCGACCGTATTAGATACTTAAATTATCTAAATAATTCATAGATTTCTAAATTCTTATTTTAAAATTTTCTTTACATTTACTGAATAGACAGTATAGCTTCAAATACACGGCACGTTTCTAGGGAATATTACTTTAAATTCCTAAATAATTTTTCATGACTATATATAATTTCGTTATAAAAATGTTACTTTTCATTTGCATCCTTTTCGTATTAAAAGACCACAAAGTGTTATTCAACAAAGAAAAAAGCTTAATGTGTTTTATATGTGGACGTGCATATCAGGTAAAAAAAAATATTAAAGAAAGATAAATGAATTATATAATGACTTACCAGTTGATCTATAGTCGCAGTGGTCAAGCCAGTTGTCGGTTTACAATTTGGCATTAAAAAATTCGAATTCTAGCTCCGACGTTTTCTTCTTTTGCGAAATTAGATTCCATACTTAAATTAGTTTCGCATTATTAGTGCTGAAATACTTTAAGTCACCTTCACCCTAAACAACAATAAATTACGGTAAAAATCAACACATAATTCAATAAAGGCATGTAGTAAACGCAGCATTAGAAACGTAGGAAATTTACTGAATAAAAAAGGCTTAACCTGTGAGTCGCTTCCCTTGTTCAGTTGTTGGAGTTCGATCCTCGTTGAAGTTTCTTCCCACATAAACTCGATCTTTACGAGTTAAAATACCTAGATTGTTTTTGTTAATATCTAATTCAAGTCGAAAGGTACATGTTATTGACAGTTTAACGATTTCTAATTCACTCATGATCTGTACATGCTCAAAGAAATATCAATATACCAGCCGAGTAGATAAACCTGGTAATAATCTTTATCATATTTCAAATTCAACGATGAGTATTTTCTTATTATAAAATAATGAGCATCTGTTAAACTGTTCGTATTATTTGGATTATTCGGTCTACTGTTCTAATCTGGGATGGTATTTTCATTATGATTCAATCGATGTAACCTCCAACCTTCTTTAAGTTTATCTTATCGAACTTAGAAATCTTTCTGTCGAACTAAGGAATCTATACGAAATTTGGTAAGGATAACTTTACGTTGGGAGCAAGTTTTTCTTCCGTCGTCCATGAATGAGCAAAAGTCATAAAGAATTCGAAATTGTATTTTGACAGTCGCCTGCATTAAGGATTAAATTTCCAACCTCCAGGAGAGTAACTTACAGCTAATTAAAAAAAATATTGTATGCACTAAACTACGAGTCCTTACAGACAACAGTCAAAGTACAATTGTGAACGACGTACGCCGTCTACTTAGTCATGCCCGATGAAACGATGGCATGCTAGCTCAGTTGATAAAATAAAGCGTTCTGTTCGAAATCCCGTGCAGATTTCTAAGTTTTTCGATTCACCTGAAAAAGGTCAGAGGTTACATCGACCAAACCGTTTTGAAAGTAACAACCAAGATAAGAAGATAGTCAGAATAATTTAAATAAGAAGAATTATCAATTCTTATCTCAAAATTTAGTAACAGATCGTAAAATTAATTTTATCGTTTGTTCAAAATATTACTGATTTTTAGGTTTACACTACAAAGTTGGTGCTTTTCGAACGTTTGTTGTTTATAAGTCACAGCCAAAACGGAAGGAGAGAGTAAGTATTTTTGACGGAGTCTCTCTTTAAAAATCTACCAAAAATCGAGTCATTCAATTCAAACTTTTCACCGATTTTTAAGTGAAGAATGATCTTTATAATGGTTTGCTTTTTTCATAATCCATATATATATATATATATATATATATATATATATATATATATATATTGCGCAAAACCCCCTTCATTATTTGTGGGTACCAAAAAGGCTTAAAATAATCAGCCGAAACTGAACAAAATATATTGTATTGTAAGAGTTTTTGATAAAACAAACACAAAAAAAATCAACTGCGCACGTATCAAATTTCAAGGTTTAAATTCCAAATTTTCAATGTGTTTTATTTTTCATCTCTTGTGTTTTAACGTATGAAAATCATTGAATATGTTAATAATAATTATTATCTTTCAGATGATAGAAAAACATATGGTTTCATTATTTTTGCGGAAACACTACTTCTAAATATTTGAAAAACAAATTAATAATTTTCTTTTAGTGAGCTCAATATCGCTAAAATATCATTAAATAGGGAATGCTTTGAAGACTCGATTCCAAATAGGAAAAAAATCGATAAATAACTGCGCGTTTTGCTAAAACTACGATGATTTCTTTTAGCAATCGCTTGTTAATTCGCCTATGATAGGCCAAGCATGATACTAAATGCACGAGGTTGTTTTTTTTGCAACACATACAACGCCTAGCATTCCCAAAATGGTCACCGATCTGGTGGAAAAGGCATGCTCCCAGTTCCGGAGCCGTATCGAGGTGGTGATTGAGATTAAAGGCCAGTACATTGAATAGTAGTCAGCTCTACTACCTAAGCATTTTAACTATTTTTCTTTTCAATATGAAATTTAAAATAAAGATGTAGTGTTTTTTCTTTAGGCCGACACATTTATCGTTGCAACCCGTATATATTTATATTATATGTATATGTATATATAAGTACATAGTGTTCTTTGTTATAGAGTGGAGAATAATATTTACTTGCTTTCTTCTGAAACAAAGTTACATAATTACCTTCTCTATATTAAGTCAAGATATGTCCTTGTCTTATCGGTTTTATATGCAGTATGTCATTCAATTTCGTAAAAGCTGCATAGAAGCTCGGTTTGAAGCGTTAACACACAAAAAAGAAACCCTACGGATGTGAATGTGTCAAGTAAGATGGAAAAAGACGTTCTTGGCTTTTCGTTGATCTTCATTTTTCTTCCTTTTTATTATTTTCTAAAGCTTTTGGCAACAATCTAGGTTTACTTTCATTTCTTACTTGTTATGCTTTTATACGATAACATTTTGGGCGTTGGTTGCCTTTTATGGAAACTTTGTGCAAATTATTCTCGCATTCTTCTTTCGTCCAAAACATAAAATTCCAAAAGAAAGGCATCGAGAAAAATTAAAATAAGGAAGAATACCAGACCTGTACATTAATAAAGAAACAAAAAGGAAAAAAGGGGTTATAGATATGCCGCGAGTAACAAACAGAAATGAAAATGTAAAAAAAAAAAGAGAGAGAGAAATAGAAGAGATGAGCTCATTACGAACTGCTCCTTGGATTTCTATTTAATGGAGACTTTTACGGTCAGGTTCGTGATTAGATTAATGGATATAAAGACAGAATATGTGATCATCTACAACGATTATAAATCCTATCAGTTTGTTTTGAATTATTGGCAAAGGTAGGAAAGTACCCTCGCTTTCTTTAGCAAGGCAAAAAGTCGCCAAATTACTACCTGAAATCTGTTCTCCAAGCCCATTAACACTAGTTGCATTGGCATGCTTGGACGTAAGGTATATAAGATGTGATAATTTTATTGACATATTATTATTAGAAGGGTTGATGTTGTTCTTAAAAATAGACAACTCACTTTTACATATCTAAAATTGTTGCATATTCTGATAAGTTCACACTAGGTTTAACGTAACTATATTTTTGCTAACGTCGTCGTTTTTCAGAAGTTTAAGAAAGATTACGTTACTGGTCTTTGTGCTTTGGGTATTGCAGGACACTCTTCCATGATCAAAATGGAACACTAAACTTAAGGTGTCGTTCTTTTTGTTAGTGCTTCCGTCAGGCTTTTAAGGTTTGATCAATATGCTTATACAAGTCGTGCGAGAGTTTTTTCCTTTATTCTGCCCACTGCGGACAAATATTGATTGACCTTGAGCTGGGATTTCATATATACGTCTTTCAAATTACCACACACAATTAAAATTAAAATAATCATTGCATTTTATAATTCTATAGAATTAAAAAAAACAAAAAAACATGTTATGCCTTGAAACATATAGACCCAATGGCAATTTATTAATGCCGTTCATTTACACATAACGTAAGGAAGCGAAAGGTGAATGAGTATGAATTCGTCAATGGTAAAATATAGAAAAGTGTAAATGGTGTCAAAGGACAACGACATTGGCAGTTTGACAAGTACATTTAACATTGAAACGATGACATATGCGCCCACCAGAAGTTATAATCAGGTCTTAGTACAATGCCAGTTTCAAAATATTAATTTTTCATTAATATGTTGAAAATCCAACAGTAACACAGAGAGACGCATGCATATATATATATATATATATATATATATATATATACTAGCAAAAGTACCCGTCGTTGACTGGGTTCAAAAAGAGCCTTCAGAAAATGGACTCTGATTTATGAAAGTATGATAGGTTATGAAAAGGAAGGGTTGTAAATTTGGGTTGAATTAAGGGGTTTCAAAACCAAAGCAAAATATGATGAAAGTAAAAATAAAATCGATAACCTCCATAATTTATTATACCATACCTGTTCACACTGAAACACTTATCACAATATTCTGTGGATCTATATTAAAAAACCTTGTTAAACTTTGTGACATATTTCCATTCTATGGAGGTCAGGTGCGAACGAACACCCCATAATTATATTATACCATATTTCTTCAAACTGAAACATAATTATCAACGTATACTTACGCAGATAGATATGAAAAGTCTTTATTAATGTTTGTGCCTATTTCTGGAGGACAGGCGCGAACACAGACCCCACAATTTTATTATACCATCCCTATTTAAGTTAAAACATACTTTTCAAAGTATTCTTATGTACATCTATATCAAAAACACTTGTAAACGTTTTATTTTTTTTAATTTTTACATTTTTATTTCCATACTTTGTGGACCAGGCGTGAACGCAGACCCCACAATTTTAAGGAACTACCGTTCTGCCAGATCAAACATACCCATTCCTGTATCTCGATACATCTTCTATCATTATATGTAATCATTTTTTTTAAATAGTCAACCATATAGGAGCCTATTCGTGACCAGACAAATTTATTTATTTATTTTTTTTTTAATGGAGAGTAGAAAACGCATTGTGGATGCGTTATCGGCAGCTCCTGTTACTCTCGCTTCTTCTTATTTGTCCCTCAGTCCTCATTTTTTAAATGAGTGATTTTTCTGACAAAGGGAGAAGAAAAAGCTGTTTTCTAGGTTTGCAGTATTTTTGTGCGAACAGTTGGCAGAGTTGGTGGAAATTTTCTGTTTCTATGTCTATCCTTGTAGCCATGTCACTAGTAAGGGTGCTGGAGGTAAACGTTTTGTCTGGGCTGACGTTATCCGCTTGATAGTCAGGGACCCGAACCTTGGATTAACCACTAAGGAGGCTGTCCTATCAGCAGGTGCAAAGTACTGGGGCTGCTGTATTGCCATTTGGTGAATGGAATCTGGACCATGCAGTAGCTTCTGGTGGGGCCTCTCGATGCCATACTAGTGGGTAATTGTTACGGCTTTACCTTATCATGTGGTACAAAAAAAAAAAAATTCTTCGTTTCTTTTTCTCTCTTAGTTTCCCCTCTCTGTCCTGCTCTAAGTAAATCTGTCGACCTAGTCCACAAATTCCAAAATTTCATCATGACAAGGTTCAAGAAAAAATACACGATTAAACCCGGTTCTCCAACTTCCAACGTAGACCCCTACTACCATGTCTCCTTCTCCAACATCAGGGGTCTACGTTCTAACCTTCCAGAGGTTGAAACCCAATTACATGAGACTAAACCAGACCTTTTATTTTTAAGTGAAACTGGCATTGGACAGGCTATTTCCCTTGATGAGTTTGCAATTACAGGATACTCTAACTTAACTTCTAAATCTGACCCCCAAGATCGCCATGGGCATGGAATATGTGCCTATATAAAAGATAGCTTTCCATGTGGGAGGGACATCTCCAGGGAAGATCCTAACTTACCCTATATGTGCTTCCGGGTTGCTTTAGCTCACACTACTGCATTTATATTTACTCTCTATCGCCCCCACATCAGCGAAGTTACTATCTTTCAAAGCATATCTGAGAAAATTGACCAAGTCCTTTCTACTTATCCTTCAGCTAACATTCACGTATGTGGAGACTTCAATGTTCACAACGTCGAATGGTTGACCCACTCAAACAAGACCGATGATGAGGGGAGGTTCTGTCATGATTTCTCCATTGCCTATGACCTCACTCAGATTGTTCAGGAACCTACCCGTGTGCCCGATAATGACGGCCAGTATGCGAGCCTACTAGACCTTTTTCTCACAACTTGCCCTGAGCTATGTTCAGTTTCTGTTCTGTCGCCTCTTGGATCTTCCGACCACTCTGTTGTATCAATTAAGATAAAAATGAAATGTAATAAGTCCCCAGACGTACCTCTTCATCGTACAGTATATCGATACACTAAGGCTGACTGGGATAGCTTCCGTACATTTATATCTGATCTACCTCTGCATTCCATGTTTAAAAAGGATGTGTCCTCTATAGTATTAGACCTAACTGAATGGTTAATTGTAGGTATTGACCATTTCATACCCTCTAAAAAGTTTCAGCAAAAACCTAACAGCCAGCCATGGTTCTCTCCAGAATGTGCTGCTGCCATTGCGCACAGAAATCACTTTTTCCACTGCTTCAAACGTAATAGATGTATGGAAACTAAAGCCGTTTTCAGGACTGCCAGCAACCATTGTAAGAAAGTAATAAGGAACGCAAGAGAGTTATATGCTCAATCTGTTAAGTCCAAAGTAGCTGAGCAGCGGCTTGGTTCCCACCAGTTTTGGCAAATAGCAAACAGAATCCTGAACAGAAGCGTGTGCTCCATCCCAACTATTATCAATGGACCTGAGGTAATCTCGTCAGCATCAGACAAAGCCAAACTCTTTGTCAAGAACTTTGCAGCTAATTCTACCCTTTGCGACCAAGACCGCCGACCCCCAATATTTCCTCTTGTATCAGAAAACACGCTACGTGATATACGTATATCTGTACGTGATGTTGCCAAGCTAATCAAAAACCTTGATTCCAGTAAAACAACTGGCCCTGATGGTATTCCAATTATAGTACTCAAAAAACTTCAACCTGAACTAGCGCCCATACTTACAAAACTGTTTAAACGTTGTCTTAAGGAGAATAGTTTTCCATCTCCCTGGAAAATCTCATCAGTATGCCCTGTATTTAAGAATTCAGGTGATCGCTCATCCCCCTCTCAGTACAGGCCAATAAGTCTCCTGTGCGTCATGAGTAAGTTGCTAGAATCTGTATTAAATACAGAAGTAATCAAACATCTCAACAAAAATAACCTTCTTAGTGACACTCAATATGGTTTCCGTTCTGCTAGATCTACAGCAGATGTCATTACAGTTATATCGCATAGGATTAGCAAATCTCTCGACGGTGGCAATCTTTCTAGGGCAATTGCTCTTGACATATCTAAAGCCTTTGATAGGGTATGGCATAAAGGTTTACTTCATAAGATCGCTAGCTATGGTATAGCTGGAAAAGTCTTCTCAATTATTAAATCATTTCTTTCTGATAGGTTCATAAGAGTAGTAGTTGAGGGGCAAAAATCAGAAGCTCACAGTATTAATGCCGGTGTCCCTCAGGGATCCATCCTGGGCCCAACTCTTTTCCTGATCTACATTAATGATCTTCCAAATCATATCCTTACATCATTTGTAGACATTTATGCTGACGACACTACCATTTATGGTACCACATCTAAGACAGTAAACGAGCAAGTTCTCTCCAATTCTCTCTCCTCTGATCTTGAGCACGTAGTACAATGGGGAAAGGAGTGGCTGGTTACTTTTAATGCATCTAAAACCAAGCTTCTCTCTTTACATCATCAACATTCTAATCCACATTTGTCATCAATTGAAATGAATGGCTCTCGTCTTCAGGAGGCCTCAAGTTTTGACAAGCTTCTGGGCTTGACCATTACTCCTGATCTTAAATGGAACACGTATATCAAATCTGTTGCCAAGGCCGCTGGAAAAATGGTGGGATCTTTCTATCGATCCAGTAGATATCTCACTGCTGATGCTATTCTCTATCTATATAAGAGCCAGGTACGTCCAAGGATGGAATACTGTTGCCACATCTGGGCAGGAGCTGCTAGAAAGGACTTGGCCTGCCTTGATAGAGTTCAAAATAGACTTCGTAGCCTCGTAGGAGATGTCCTTTTCTCCTCCTTGCAACCTCTATCTCACAGAAGAGATGTTGCGAGTTTGTCTCTGATGTATCGTTATTTTCATGGAAAGTGTTCAACTGAGCTTCAATCTATGGTCCCCCCTCGCCAAACTTTCACAAGAAACACTCGTCTAGCTGTAAACACTATCAATAATTTCCCCCACTCTTTATCTGTCCCTAAACCTAAACGTAGATTCCATGAACAAAGCTTCTTTCTTAGAACTGCACGCCTGTGGAATTGTCTTCCGTTTTCCTGCTTTCCGGCTGACTACAATATGGTTTTGTTCAAGTCTAAAGTAAATAAGTTCTTGATGAGCCGTTCCATATAAGTTATTAAATTTACCAAATTTTCATTACTAATGATTACTATATTGACCAACTTCTACTGTACACTCTTTAACCCTTATCCTTGAGTGGCCTCTGGGCCTTGATAATGTGGTGATGCCTTTGTAAAAAAAAAAAAAAAAAAAAAATTGATGCCAGCGTTGATGATGTAAATATAAAGGCTTGGTTTTTAGATGCATTAAAAATAACCAGCCACTTCTTCCTCCCAGTGTACCACGCGCTCAAGTTCAGAGGAAAGAGAACCAGAGAGAACTTTATAATTTACGAACTATTTGAAGATGAATTTCTCTCATGTTTACAAATGAAATGAAAATATAATACATTACTGTAATTTTCGTTTAAGGTATCAAACTTTCTTCTTATCCAAGAGACACCCCTAACAAAAGAATTATAATAAGGACAATTTAGCACCAAAATAATTTTTTAAATACCCCTGCGGAGTTATCACGTGTTGACATATTCATTAAACTTATTTCTTATTCGAAAGACACCTCCAGCGCACTTAAAGCTTTTCGTTCATTGACTCTTGCTTTTCGAGTTTCGGTGCTTATGGCAGACTGGATGGGAAAGAGTCGCGGTGGGATGGGTGATTTCGTTTATATTTATACAGAAAAAGTAAAGTAGTAATCCTAAATCAATGTTTTTCTCTCGGTGAGGGGTACTCTAGATAATTTTTCATTTAACGGCTGACTGAAATAAAATGTATTAGAAAAAATTAAGTCAAATAAAGAAATTATAAATAGAACAATGTAGAACCAAAATGATTTTAAAAATACCGCTGCGGAGTTATCACGTGTTGATATATTCATTAAACTTATTCCTTATTCAATGTGTTTCAATTATATTTAACTCTATGTGCACACCAATCGTTATTATTTGGTAGCTCAGTGTATGTTAAATATAACGACAGTGCATGTATAAAATAATAACAGTGTGGTTACATTAGAAGATCCAAATAATTACTTTTCAAACAAAACAGCTCCTCCAACATGTTAAGATTTCGGTACATTTTTTTACAGGCCCGTTTCTTTATGCAAGAAGCAAACGGTCATTATGATGTCAGCATCGTATTTTTTGTTAATATACACATCGGAAAACTCACAAATTCTTTGATTAGATACAAAAACATGCATAACAATATAATGTTGCCAGAAGAAAAAAAGTTCATAGAAGACTACAGATCGTGTGTTTGTTCGATCAGCCATTTTTGTTCATATAGTAAAATTATACAGGTTTTTATCACCGTAGAAATTTAAGTGATTTTAATATTTTATTCTTCAATAAAATTAGTTATTATAATAATTATTCTTATTACTTTATTTATCCAATATTTATTTTCTGTAATATGTTAACAAGAGGTATGTCTGAAAATAGTTTAGATCGGTTTAAAATACGAAACTAATTTTTTTACATTTTTGGGTTAAATTGTTTGGTAATTTACTAATAATATAAGATGGAGATGTATCTATCTATCTATCTATCTATCTATCTATCTCTCTATATATATATGTATATATATATATATATATATATATGTATATATACATATATGTTTTTATTTAAAAACATAATTGTATATCAAATAAATTAATATACTTTAATTAAGTTTATAAATACTCAAGTAGAAATTATCTCGTTTCGTATCCATGGGGCGCAGGTCCCTGTATAGCTAGTTACCTGCCTCAGAGTAAACTTACTTTTTGAATTGGCGCCTAAACAATACCAGAAGGGATAAATAAGATGGAAACACCTGTGTTTATTCTGATGAAAACGTTATCTCATGAAAAGGTACTTCGGTTTATAAACAGATAAATGTTTGCGGATTTTAAAAAAAAATCTGCGTTTCATTTGCTTAATTAATTACCATTTTTGAATTTGCGTCTAAGCAATGCTTTCATCCGGGAGAAAACATATCTTCATATGACTTACCAGTGGCGACCATGCGGATCTCTTTACCTGGACATTCAAAAAGCACCATTGATAACACCACACGGGTCTTGTTTTTCTTAGTGCCATCATGACATGAGGGATAAATTAGATGGAAAAACTGTCTATCCTGATGAATACGTTTTTATATCGAAAAGTACTTAGATTTATAAACAAATTAATGTTTGCTTATTTTTTTTAAATCTGCGTTGAATTGGCTTACTAAACAAGAACACACACACACATATATATATATATATATATATATATATATATATATATATATATATATATATAAAATGCTAAGCAAATTTATGGGAAATTCTTGTAAATTATTACCTTATGTTTCTAATTCATATATTTGTGATTTCAGTTAGTCCATAATTCAATGTATGTTTTGAAATTGTTTAATATGTGCTAAGCAATACCACTTATTATTAAGGTGTTTCGTCAATAAAATCTCATGAATATCTAGCAAGTGCTGGAAGATGGAGGGCTATATTTTTTATTATATTTGCATAATTGCTGAGAGATTCTATGTCTTGTCACTTACCCTTGTAATCTTTTTAAATTTATTTATTTTATTTACTTATTTTATTTTTGTTTTCCTTTTTAATCTTTCTTTTTCATTTTATCTCCTGACAGCTATTAAATATCGAGTGTGTGTGTGTATATATATATATATATATATATATAGAGAGAGAGAGAGAGAGAGGATCTGAATGCTTACTAGACATTGTTCTCGAGTTTCTAAGCTCTCTTTGTACAGGACAATCTTGAATGGTTTACTCTACAAGTAAACACTAAGCAAATTCTTTAAATAAAATAGGTTCCGCTTGATATAGATTCATACTAGCTGTATCGGAAATGGCGGATATTCTCCGTGTGAAGTTCCTCTAGTAAACCCATTAAGATGGATGGATATCCCAGTAGACTAGATTAATCCAGGTCCTATAATCTAGTAAACTAATACACTGTAAGGAATGTACAATATACGATATTTATCTGATGAGTTTGGGAGAAGAAAAATAATATAATATATTTTCTAACTTCACGTTAAAGAGCTAAAAAAATACAAATTATAGAACTCTCCAATATCATTGTATCTTATATAGAGATCAAGTGGACTAAACAGGAATGGCTCTTTAATTTCTGAGATCTCACACTGAAGTTGGTTGGTTGGTTGGTTGTTTTTGTTTTCCGGCATATCAACCCTTTTCGGGTTATTTAATGCCGAATCCAAAGATTTTGAAGAAAACTTTTTTTAATAGAATATATTTGTTAATTTCACGTCGGTTTCTATTTAACCCATAGTTGGGACCCTAACAGGTACTACCACTCCGGGTCAGAGTTGACCTGGGAGCAATGGTAATTAAAGGGTGGCTCCACACTCCCCAAAGCCCACAAGCTGGGGCCTCACCACTGGATATAGTTTAAGGTCATATCCAGGACCCCCATTGAGGGACTTTTACCCTCTGCAGGGCGGGGACAGTCACACTGAAGTAAAATTCAATATATGCGCATGTTTGTGAGAGTTTTAAAGGCTACTAGACACAATCATCGAGTGTCCTCGGTCCGCCAATAGAAGTGGCTGCCAGTACAGGCCGGCCTGATAAATCCTTACCAAAAATTTAAAAAATATATATTCTTAAGGCAAATAAGATTGCCGTCGACTAGCTACACACTGGAATAGGGCATCTGCCTTTTATGATTCTGTCGATATTTTTAAAATGTATTATACTTTACATCGTTTTTAATTTTTTTTTTTTTTTTTTTTGGTGCGGGGGGA
This sequence comes from Euprymna scolopes, assembly GCF_053919585.1. Classification (NCBI taxonomy): domain Eukaryota; kingdom Metazoa; phylum Mollusca; class Cephalopoda; order Sepiida; family Sepiolidae; genus Euprymna; species Euprymna scolopes. Next base: position 134,884,757 of record NC_136484.1, read on the forward strand.
AGTTATGTCGTCACCTAACTTAAAGTTAGCTTCAGTTAGCGTTAGGTGTCTAGTGCTTTTTATGGGTGAAGAGAAAATTGCAATTAGATAATAGACGCTGATGAATTGGAATTATTCGTATATACTGAATACTATAATTAGAACAAAAAAGGATCGTGGATGGTGTACTTTGTCTGTTGACGAGTACAGATTAAAAAAAATGTGAGAGTAAATTGGCGAGTATGTCGAATTGTTTATATATTTGTCTTCTGAATCCATCGTCTAAGTTCGAAAATTTTCGTTAAACCCGATAGTCTCTGTTAAATTCTTCGACGCATATTTTTTAAAAAAGTACTAAAGATAATTGTTTTGCTTTTATATGTTAAAATAGTTTAACAAACAGTCATTTTAATGTATATTTTCTATTCGATTGTAAAATTTTTACCCCTAATAATTCTATAATTTTTTTTTTCTATTCCTCACGTCGTTTACTTCGGGAAAAGTTATGTTGCCACCAAACTTAAAGTTAGCTTCAGTAAACGTTAGGGTTTAGTGCTTTTAATAAATCGGAATTAACCGAAGTTACTAAATACTATTATTACAAGAAAATAAAGGGTCGTAGTGTACTTTGTCCTTTAACGAGCACAACTGAAAAGTATGTCTGATGCTTCATATATTTGTCTCCACAATAGGTCGTCTAAGTCCCGTATTTGTCGTGAAACCTCGAAAATCTGTTAAATTCTTCGACGTCTATTTTTAAAAAGTACCAAAGATATCCGTTTTGCTTGTATATGTTAAACCATTTTATGAAAACATTTATTTTATTGATATTTTCTTTTTAAATGTAAAACAAACTAACATTTGATTCAAACTCCAATGATAAAAAGCCAAACATCGTCTGGCACATTTAATTTAATTATGAATTATGTGCTTGATTAATTGGAAATGTTTTGTAATAAAGAAATGAAACAAAAAAATGAATAAATTAAAATACACAGGTTACTTCAAATGCATGGATTGTATTAACGTTTCATATTTTATCGATTTAATGTTTATTCGTTGCATCGTGCTAGGATTAAAACGATTCAGTTTTGCACTCGTTTTTAAAGTTGAAAACTGGCGCGAAACAATCAAAAAGCAGATGAGAAACGATTGATTAAAACTGATTAATGATTCGAAATCGCTACCTTCTCCAAATTATTGACTCTTGTTATAAAAATAGTAATAATACACAATGGTTTGCCTTGTTCAGATGTGCAGATAACTCTACTTAGCCAGTTCCAAGTATCAATACGGCGTCCTGAGTCAGTCCCCGAAATAACTGAATCGTGTAACTTTCACTTTAACCAATAGAAAAAGAAAGTGTTGAACATACAAATATGCAAGAATTACATGTTACCAAACGCAAGAAAACTTATTGTTTTTTCTATCTTAGTCAGATTATTCGTGTTTTACCTTATTTTAAAGCTATATTTGTTCAAAACTTAATGTGCTTTCTGTGACGTAAGAACAGAAAATGTAGTCCATAATCGCCCAGCGATAAAAAAAAAATGCACAAAATACTAGTAGAACATTACATTTTCGCAAAATTGGTCACATTTGTTGAATGTATTCTACTCGTATATTGTTTTTTTTTAACTTTCGATTTTGAGCAATTATTAACATTCTCTATGTGGAGCAGCAAGTTATTCGCTTTAACTTAAGAATATACATTAGTGTCTTTTAAAAACAACAACGAAAACAAAGAACAAAAAAAACGCCTTAACACTGCGTTAGTCATTGGCCGTGCCAAACATATTTAGTTCTAAGAGGTTTCATGCACCTCCAATAAAAAAATGGGTACTCATTCACTTATTGATCCGTGCTGAAATAATAAAGTTATTATTTAAAAAGTTATTCTTAAAATGGCTTTCAAATCGTAAACTTCTGCAGTCAGTTTCAAGATGTATTTGAAACTATTTGTCAATAATACGCATTGGATAGGAAACTACTTAAATCATGTGTAAACGTATGTCACAAGTATTCTTAAATTTATTTAATAACAAAAAAGAAAAATATGCGAAAGAAAGTATATTTTGTTGTATAAGCCGACAAGTTAAAAAATCATGTTTAAAAACAATATTTCATATAGTTTCGTGATTTAGCAGTCGTCTATAATATAAATCTCACCTGCCTGTTTAAATGTATGTGTGTATGTGTGTCTGCCTAAACCTTTCGAAAGAGACGACAGATTTTCACGAAGTCATTTTGAAGCTCGATCCAGTGGACGACAAATATCGAAAAATTGGGTAAAGACATTAATTTCTTTATCTTCAACTGGGCACTTTTCTATAGGCAGGGTCGGTTTTTTCGCTGACATTTTGTTTTGCAAATCGTTCAACCCTCGACGTCGCATAAAAGGCGTTATTTCGACCACCCGTGATGCCACAAACACGGTAGGCACATCAGTAAGACTGTTTTTGTTTTTTTTTATCAATTCCATTTTCTTTTCCACTTCGCGTCACGGGTTCAAGCGTGCCTGCCTGCCTACTACAACTTTTTCTTTTTTGCTCAACACACACTTCCAAACACTCGGACATCGCCGGGCACTCAGGGTAGTTTTATAAAACCACTATATGATAAATTTATGAAAATTTGCTCCAGTTTTCTACGTCGTCTTATCTGATCGTCGCCTTATCCGCCGGAATATACGGTAAACAGATTCCACGGAAAGGTATAGTTAGTTCAAATATTGCAGGTATAACTACACGCAGGGCATGGGTGGGTAGTTCACCTAAAACAAAATACAAATAACGCCTTCCGTATTTAATATAAAACGGCATATTTCGTACATACGTCAATGTAAAATAATCAGAAATGTATAGAGGAACACAAAGAAAGGAAGTTAATTGCCCCCCCCCTTAATTAAATCGAGATGTGTTGTGTCTGGAAGGGTTGTCCCTCACGAGAACAAACGGCTGTCTGCTGAACTAAAATTTGTTCTGTCGGCCATGTTTTTCTTTATTTTGTTTAATTCGTACTAAAGTCTGTCCACGTTTTATTTCTTGTGGGCAATATGCATTTGTCTCTTTTATAGTAAAAAAGGGGGGAAAATGTAATACTTTTTGATTTTTAAGTATTATTTTCCCTTTTCCTTTCAAATGACTATACAAGAGCTGTCGCTCGCAGACTGCTTCTCATTGTCTTTATTTGTAAAATGCTTCGACAGACGATAATAGAAAACGTTTAGAAAACTAAATAAAAAAGAGAATATTTGCCTAGAAGAAAGTTACAATAACAGATTTTACTTTCAACAATACTTCTTTAAAAGTAGTCAGTACGTTTGATCAATAATAGATTGTCACAACGCGTTATTCTCAACCAAACTCGTATCGATTTAGTTATAACAAAGCAATATGGATAAATACTGCAATGGTTAAATTTCAACAACCATAAACAAAATGTCGGATAATTATTTTACCTTTATGCTCTTATCTCTATCAATTTTTTGTACAATTCCAGGCTTATGATTTAAATCGGTAATATGTGTTCATTTCTGACACAGAGAATGTTATACAGTGTGCGGCTGACTTATCTAACACATCTTCTCATTTGATGAAACTAAAGAAGACATTCTTTTTGTAGACTGTTATTTTTATCTTCATAAATGTTGTTGTTTCACCACGTTTCGAAAAACTCCTTCTTCAGATGATTTGCCATGGCGCAGTGGATAGATGCGTTGAGTCCCTACAATTAAATGCCATCATCATCATCATCATCATATGATTCTTAAAATTCTATTTTGGGCATTGGATTCACCGATATTTTTATTGTTAGAATTAGAAAAACACATCTGAGATGAAAAAAAAAGGATCACCTAAAGGTTGCCAACATCGTAAGTGATTTTTCGTAAAACGAACTGGATTTAAACTCGGAACACCCATGTCTTCAGTCCGTGCCGTTTACCAACTCTTTCCAGCCACCATGACTCTTGATATCTTTAATAGTATTAGTGTACACCTTCCGTCAAAAAATGATGACGAAATATTTTGCACTTAAAATTCATCTCTCTCTCTCTTTCTCTGTATATATATATATATATATATATATATATATATATATATATATATATATATATACTTTAAAGAACCCCAACATCTGTTAAACTGTAGAAGAGAAATAGCGAACAATTTACACAGAATAAAATTTACTTTAGGATAGCGATACAAAATAATTTTAAAACTAGCAAAAGGAATAGAAAATAAACAAACAAATAAATTAAATAAACATGAATATACATAAACTATCACAGACACACAGACACACACACACACATATATATATATATATATATATATATATATATATATATATATATATATATATAAACTAACAAAAAAAAACAACCTAAATTTAAAACAGGTCAAGAAACTAGATATCCAGGCAAAATAGAGCACACACAAAGGAATAGGTCAACCTGAGGTCAAATAGACTTTTGTCCGGTAAGTGCATGTTCATTGGCTGATGGGAAGGGCACGGTGAATATTAGAAAGCTGATTGGCTAACTAAAATCTCAATAGAAGGTGCGTATATAAAAACGACAGACAATCACAAAATTCGCGCATAAGCCTGAAGAGCTAGAGTGGATGAAACGCGGAATATTCAGTGTAGCTTAATCGCCATATATATTTTATAACAAACTAACTAGCTCTACCTACGTATTGAGCACTTCTGAAGTAAATACTTAAAGTTAACGCATAAATTTATACTTTCTTATATTAATTTTATGTGAGTAAATGAAGTAATCATATATATATATATATATATATATATATATATATATATATATATATATATATATATATATATATATATAGGATGTTAATTATACAAACCTTATCCGTTACGTATGTGCATACAGGGTTTAAATCTCAAATCTCAAGAAACCACTTCATCAAACCAAAAAAGGAGCGATATTGAAATGCGAGTCAAGATTACATTGTTTTTTATAAGATATTCTGGTGTTGTTTATGTTGTGAGAGAAAGTGGGATGTATACTTTGTGAGTGTAAGCAATAAGGGTTCTGGAGGGTGGTGTGGGGAAGGAATGGAGTAAAAGTGGTTGTGAAGGAAGGGGAAGGACGATGCCGTGTGATGAAGCTGTCGTGGCGGGAAGTTATTGATATAAATTAAACTTGAGCGGTTGTTTATTGGCCTAAGTTTTTGTTTTCATTTTAAGGAATATTATACCCTCATCGCCGTTACTTGCTTATCGTAGGGCTTTATGTATTTTCTCTCCTGGTGGCGACTTAATTATCCATTTATTTTATTGATAAGCTGTATTTATTTATTTATTTATTTTATCGCTAGCTTTTTGTCCGTTGATTTTTTTACCGTTTTAAAATTATTTATTTATTAATATGATATCATATATAATGTCTGCCTATTCCTCGGTTTAGATTTACGTCTGTGGAGACTTCAATGGTCACAATGTTCACAATAGCTCACTCAAAAAATAAATAAAACCGATGATGAGGGGATGTTTTGTTATGGGTTTCTCATTACTTATAATCTAACAGAGCTTTCCACAAACCCACCTGTGTACCCGACACTGGCCGATGGTGTGCATGTCTGATAGACCTTTTTTACGATTTGCACAGAATTGCGTTTATTCGTTTATCATCTGTACGGTCTCGACTAGAATCTTCCGATCACTTGCTGGTTTCAGTTAAGATAAGAATAAAATGTAACTAATCAGCTGTACTTCTACATCGTGCAGTGTATCGCAACTCTAAGGATGAATTGGATAACTTCCGAATATTTATATCAGATATACCTCTGCGTTCAATGTTTAAAAAGTACGTGCCCTCTATATTACCAGGCCTGACTGAGTAATTGTCGGCATATATTAGTTTATGCCACACACCCCAAGAATTATCGTCAAAAACCTTATAGCCAGACGTGGTTCACTCAAGAATGTGCTGCTGCCCTATGTATGGAAACCGCTATTTCCATTGCTTTCAACGTAATAAATGTTTTGAAACTAAAACTGTATTTAAGATTGCTAACAACGACTGCAAAATAGTATTAAAGAACACATAGTGCGCTCGAATGCTCCGTCCGTCAATTCTAAAGTAGGTGAACAGCGACTTGATTCCACGAATTTGGATGAATAGCAAACAAGACTTGAACAGACGCGTATTCTGTATCTCAACTATCATCAATTAATCTGAGGTAATTTCGTCAGCATCTGACAAAGCCAAACTCTTTGTTAAGAACTTTGCAGCAACTTCTAGTCGTTGTAATCATTTTAATTGAAAACACTATGCGTCATAAAAATATCGTTGCATGACATTGCCAAACTTACCAAAAACCTTGATTCCAGTAAAGCAACTCTTCCACATCTCATCCCAACCATAGTGTTTAAAAGGCTTCTACAGCTCCCATACTATAAAGTTGTTTAAACGCTTCCTAACACACTGAAAAACCTCATCGGTATGTCCTGTATTAAAAAAATTCTGGAGAACGGTCATCTCATTACAAACCAAGCAGTCGCTTGTGCGACATGAGTGTTAGTATTTGTGCGAAATAAAGAAATAGTCGACTACACCAGTAAAAACCACCTACTCAGTGGCATGCAGCATGGTTTCGGTTCTGCTAGATCAATAGATGATGTGCAAACTGCATTATAACATACATTATTAGTAAATCTTTCGATGTGGGTTCGTTTCTAAAAAATGCTATTGACATATCAAAGGCTTCCGATAGAGTATGGCATACCAGTCTACTTTACAAGATTTCAAGCTATGGACTAGCTGGATAAGCTTTTCAATTATTAAATCCATTTTCTCTGAAAGGTTTATAAAGGTAGTCGCTGATGGGCAAAAATCATAAGTCTATAGTATCAACATTAGCGCTCTTCAGGGTCCCATCTTCGGCCCAACCCTATTACTGATCTTCATGAATGATCTCTAAAATCGCATTCTTAGATCATTCATAGACATTTATGCGGATGGCACTTCCATCTATGGCAACACTTCAAAGACCGGCAATGACCAAGATATCTCTGATACTCTCTCTTCTAATCTTGAGCATGCGGTGCAATGGCAGGAAGGTTGCTGGTACATTTTAAAGCATTTAAAACCAAGTTTTCTCTTTCCATCATCAACGCTCTGACACCCATCTAGCTCCTGTTCAAATTAATAGGTTTCGTCTTGACGAAATGATTATGTAAAGTTCATAGGACTCATTCGTTGCCACAACCGCTGGGGAAATGATTGGGTCATTCTCTCGCCCCAAGAGGTATTTTATTGCCGATTACAACTTCTTACATGTATAAGAGCCAGGTACATCATAAGATTTAGTACTGTTGACATATCTCGGCAAGAGCCACTCGAAAATCTTTTCATACATTAAGAGTTCAAAACCGGCTTCGAAACCTAATGGGTGTTGCCATTTTCACTTCTTTGTAGCCTTTTTCCTCAAAGAGAGACGTTGTGAGTTTTTCTCTATTCTATCGTTATTTTCATGAGAAATGCTCGTCCGAGTTCCAATCTATTGTCTCCGTTGACAAACTTTCGCGACAAACACTCGACTTACTACAACCACAATAAAATATTTCCCCACTGTCTATTATTGCCTAAATCTAAACGCAGATTCCATGAACAAAGCTTATTTCCTAGAGCTGCCCGTCTGTGGAATCTGTCCCGCTGGCATGCTTTCCGGCTGACTACAACAAAATATTTAAATAATCAAATATACAAAATGTCCATCACTAACCATTACTATATTGTGGATCACCTCCCCTTCCACTCTGTAACCCTTATCTTCAGCTAGCCTTTCTGATAAGTATTGACTTCATTGTAAATTATATATATATATATATATATATATATATATATATAGATATATATATGCGTCGCATCAAGCTACTATTTTTATATTATTTGACGTGTCACATGCATCATTTATTTTTATATTATTTGATGTGTTACATCCATTCAAGATTTCTATATCATTTGACGCGTCGCATCCGTCTATTATTTCTACATTGTTTTACGTGTCACATCCATACATTATTTGTTCATTGTTGACGTGTAAAATTCCAGTATTATTCGACTTGTCACATCTATTTATTATTTCTACATTATATGACGCCTCGCATCTATCCAATGTTTCTACATAATTTGAAGCTAGACATCCATTCATTATTTCTACATTATTCAGCGTGCTGAATCCATCAAATGTTTCTACACTATTTGACGCCTTACAGCTATCTATTATTTGTCTGTTATTTGATACCCCGCATCAATAGGTTATTTCTACAATATTCAACACGTCGAATCCATCCAATATTTTTACAATATTTGACGTGTGGCGTGAATCAAATATTTATATATTATTTGATGCGTCCTATCCATCCATTGTTTTTTTTTTTTACATTATTTGACGCCCGCATCTATGCAATATTTCTACATTATTTTACGCTCCGCTTCTGTACAATAATTCCACAATTTTCTACATCATTTGACGCCTTGCATCAATCCATTATTTCTGCATTATTTGACGTCTCATAGCAATCTATTTATTTTACATAATTTAATACGTAGCATCCATACGTTATTACTACATTATTTTACGTGCCATTATTTCTACATTATTTTTTTTACATTATTTGACGCATCGCATTAATCAATTATTTCTACAATTTTGGGCGCGTAACATCTATATTTTTCTACATTTTTTGACGTGTCACACCAATCCATCTTTCAACATTTTTTAACGTGTCGCATCAATCCATTATTTTTACATTATTTGACCTGCCACATCCATCCATGATTTCTGCATTATTTGACGCTAGACATACATTAATTATTTCTACATTATTTGACGCGTTGCATCCATACATTATTTCGACATTATTGGAAACGTTAAATCAATCCAATATTTTTAATTATATGATGCGTGTCATCTCTTAAATGTTTCTATTTTCTTTGACGTGTCACATTTTTTAATATTTCTACAATGCTTGACGCATCGTATCCATCCAGTATATCTAAATTATTTAACGCGTCGCATTCATCAATTAATTCTTACATTACTTTACATGTCACATTTATCAATTTTGCATACATTATATTAGATCTTGCATCAATACATTTTTAAATTATTATACGACTCGCAACATTCATTATTTCTATATTATTTGACGCGTAACATCGTTCTACATTATTTGACGCGTTACATCGTTCTACATTGTTTGACGCGTTGCATAGTTCTACATTGTTTGACGCGTTACATCGTTCTACATTGTTTGATGCGTTACATCGTTCTACATTATTTGACGCGTTACATCGTTCTACATTGTTTGACGCGTTACAGCGTTCTACATTATTTGATGCGTTACATTGTTCTACATTATTTGACACGTTACATCGTTCTACATTGTTTGATGCGTTACATCGTTCTACATTATTTGACGCGTTACATTGTTCTACATTATTTTACGCGTTACATCGTTCTACATTATTTGACGCGTTGCATAGTTCTACATTATTTGACACGTTACATCGTTCTACATTGTTTGATGCGTTACATCGTTCTACATTATTTGACGCGTTACATTGTTCTACATTATTTTACGCGTTACATCGTTCCACATTATTTGACGCGTTACATCGTTCTACATTATTTGACGCGTTACATAGTTCTACATTATTTGACATGTTACATATTTCTACCTTGTTTGACGCGTTACATCGTTCTACATTATTTGACGCGTTACATCGTTCTACATTATTTGATGCGTTACATCGTTCTACATTATTTGACGCGTTACACCGTTCTACATTATTTGACGCGTTACATCGTTCTACATTGTTTGATGTGTTACATCGTTCTACATTATTTGACGCGTTACATTGTTCTATATTATTTTACGTGTTACATCGTTCCACATTATTTGACGCGTTACATCGTTCTACATTATTTGACGCGTTACATAGTTCTACATTATTTGACACGTTACATAGTTCTACCTTGTTTGACGCGTTACATCGTTCTACATTATTTGACGCGTTACATCGTTCTACATTATTTGATGCATTACATCGTTCTACATTATTTGACGCGTTACATCGTTCTACATTATTTGACGTGTTACATCGTTCTACATTATTTGACGCGTTACATAGTTCTACATTATTTGACGTGTTACATCGTTCTACATTATTTGACGCATTACATAGTTCTATATTATTTGACGCGTTACATCGTTCTACATTGTTTGACACATTACATAGTTCTACATTATTTGACGTGTTACATCGTTCTACATTATTTGACGCGTTTCATAGTTCTACATTATTTGACACGTTTCATAGTTCTACATTATTTGACGTGTTACATAGTTCTACATTATTTGACACGTTTCATAATTCTACATTATTTGACGCGTTACATCGTTCTACATTATTTGACGCGTTACATAGTTCTACATTATTTGACGTGTTACATAGTTCTATATTATTTGACGCGTTACATCGTTCTACATTGTTTGACGCATTACATAGTTCTATATTATTTGACGCGTTACATCGTTCTACATTGTTTGACGCATTACATAGTTCTACATTATTTGACGTGTTACATCGTTCTACATTATTTGACGCGTTACATAGTTCTACATTATTTGACACGTTTCATAGTTCTACATTATTTGACGTGTTACATAGTTCTACATTATTTGACACGTTTCATAGTTCTATATTATTTGACACGTTTCATAGTTCTACATTATTTGACGCGTTACATCGTTCTACATTATTTGACGCGTTACATAGTTCTACATTATTTGACACGTTTCATAGTTCTACATTATTTGACGCGTTACATCGTTCTACATTGTTTGACGCATTACATAGTTCTACATTATTTGACACGTTTCATAGTTCTACATCATTTGACGCGTTACATCGTTCTACATTATTTGACGCGTTACATAGTTCTACATTATTTGATGCGTCGCATCCGCCTGCTATTTTTAAACAATTTACGCGTCGCATTTATCCATAATTTCTACATTATTTGATGCATCACATCTATACATTATTTCTACATCGTTTGACGTGTCGCATTTATCCATAATTTCTACAGTATTTGACGTGTCGTATTTATTTATTATTGAACAATTTTTTGAGCCTCGTTTTCATCCATTATTTCGTCATTATTTGACGCTTCACATTCATCAATTATTTTGACATTGCTGTACATGCCACTTTTATCAATTATTTCTACATTATTTTACGCCTCAACCATTAATTATTTTGACATTATTTTACGCCTCAACCATTAATTATTTCGACATTATTTTACGCCTCAACCATTAATTATTTCGACATTATTTTACGCCTCAACCATTAATTATTTCGACATTATTTTACGCCTCAACCATTAATTATTTCTACATTATTTTACGCCTCAACCATTAATTATTTCGACATTATTTTACGCCTCAACCATTAATTATTTCTACATTATTTTACGCCTCAACCATTAATTATTTCGACATTATTTTACGCCTCAACCATTAAATATTTCGACATTATTTTACGCCTCAACCATTAATTATTTCGACATTATTTTACGCCTCAACCATTAATTATTTCGACATTATTTTACGCGTCGCATCCATCCATTATATCGACATTATTTGACGTGTCACATCGATCTGTTATTTTTCATAGTTATATGAATTTTCAAACAATATTTAACTCTTCACTTCCATCTATCACTTTTACATTATCCAAACATTTATCCATTTTCATACACTATTTCACGTCTCGTATAAATCTATATTTTGTACATTATTTGCTATTACTACTACAATTTTTCGTGTCGCATCCATCGTTTATATTATCATTTTTTGACGCGTCGCATCAATCTATTATCCTTACATTTTTGACGTGTCAAATCCATCATGTAAAATCCATCCATTTGTTTTGACATTATTCTACGGCGCGCATCTATCCAGTATTTCTACACAATTTGAGGCCTTGCATCCATCCATTATATCTATTATATCTGACATGTCACATCAGTACATTATTTTTTACATTATTGTACGTTTCACAACCAATCCATTATTTCTATGTTTTTGACGCATTGCATCCATCCATCATTTTTACATTATTTGACTCGTAGCATGTATTCATTATTTCTACATAATTTGATGTGCCACATACATCTTTTTATTCTTTACATTATATGACGTGTCACATCAAGTCATTATTTCTGCATTATTTACATATCACATTCATCCATTACTTCTACATTATTTGGCGTGCCACATCAATCTATTAGTTTTACATTATTTGAGGCAGCGCATTCATCTTTTTTATTATTCAATTTTCACCCCAAACAAGGCACAGTGCCACTTTAAAGTAGAGGCCTACTATCGGGGACATAAGTTGCAGTGATATTATGAAGGGAGATGAATAGCAAGATGTCTGTTCACATTACACTGTAGCCTCTGCATGTCAGTACAGCTGGAAAAGCAGAACCCCGGAACGGAGTTCCAAATTCTAGAAGTTCTGGAAAATAAACAATTGGAGTAGAAGGCTTTCTTACACCCAGGGATTTCTACTGTGAAGGGGTGAGATTTAGCTAATTGTCGGGTTTGTCGCGCGGTATTTACGTCGAGGGGGTACAAACGCTCATAATTCTGCCAAAGTTAACGTAGAACAGGCAAAGGGATGCAATATTTCGTCGATTGTACAGAGGCTGACGCCTAGTTGACAGTTAGCGACCCTCTTTGGAACCCTGTCCAGGAGTTGGATGCAGGTAGCAGATGCACCAGCCCAAGTGTGACAACAGTATTCTATACAGGAGCGAATGATGGTCTTATAGAGGTACAGGATACTGTCAGGTGTGAGTAGCTTCTAGCACGGTAGAGAGAGCCCACCTTCTTCGCAGCAGCATTGGCAATGAAAATGAAAGCTATTGACGTGTTACACACATCTATTATTTTTACATTATTTGACGTGTCCAATCCATCTATTATTTTTACATTATTTGACGTGTCCAATCCATCTATTATTTTTACATTATTTGACGTGTCGCATCCATCTATTATTTTTACATTATTTGACGTGTCCAATCCATCTATTATTTTTACATTATTTGACGTGTCCAATCCATCTATTATTTTTACATTATTTGACGTGTCGCATCCATCTATTATTTTTACATTATTTGACGTGTCCAATCCATCTATTATTTTTACATTATTTGACGTGTCCAATCCATCTATTATTTTTACATTATTTGACGTGTCGCATCCATCTATTATTTTTACATTATTTGACGTGTCCAATCCATCTATTATTTTTACATTATTTGACGTGTCCAATCCATCTATTATTTTTACATTATTTGACGTGTCCAATCCATCTATTATTTATACATTATTTGACGTGTCCAATCCATCTATTATTTTTACATTATTTGACGTGTCGCATCCATCTATTATTTATACATTATTTGACGTGTCGCATCCGGTTTATTTCTGTATTATTTTACATGTCACCTTCATCTATTATTCCTACATTATTTGACGTGTTACACACACCTATTATTGTTACATTATTTGACGTGTACTATCCGTCCATAATTTTTACATTTTTGACGTGTCACATCCATCTATTATTTTTACATTTTTGGATGCATCACACCCATCTATTATTTTTACATTTTTTGACGTGTCACACCCATCTATTATTTTTACATTTTTTGACGTGTCACACCCATCTATTATTTTTACATTATTTGTGGCGTCGCATTCATCCATTGTTTTTACATTATTTGACGTGTCGCATTCGGCCATTATTTTTACATTACCTTACGCTTCGCATCCTTCCATTATTTCGACATGACTTGATCTGTCGCATTCTCATTATTTCTACAATGTTGGACGCGTCACATCTATCCATCGGGGACACTAAACAAAAAGCCTTAGTATCCCTTGCTCAAATACGTTCTGTCCTCATATCCCCTATATTATTCGAATTTAATTTGTCGATAGATTTTTACAAAATGTCCTTCATATTCCGTTCCACACTGAGAACGGTTCTGTTTTACAGATTTGTTTTTCGTGATCTGCATTAAATATGGCTACTGTAAAAATTCACACCAAGTAAATTAACTTCTACTAAATGAGGCGGGAATATTTACTAATGAAATATTATCATTATCCATAATATACCCTCGTGTTAGGTATGAATATTTATCTTAATTCTAAAACTAGTATACAAAACCTCAGTCGGTTTACCAATGTTCAGGCCACCCGTACAAACCTCGTTATCAAAATGCAGGTCTTATGCAAAAAAAAACCAAAAAACCCCAAAAGAACACAAACAAACTCATATGTACACATGAATTCAATATGATAAAATCAAATGAGAGTAAAACCGGGCAACGAAACAATGACTATTTGATTGCAAGACGCTGAACCTCGCGGGGAATGGGTTCTGCTAAATAATAGCAAGCTCCATTTTCATAGCATTTTGTTTTTAACTTTTACATTTTTTTTTCATGTGGATTTCCATAAAATAATTTTTCATTGCTCTTCCAAATGTAAGTAAAATATAGTTTACAATTGTAAAAAATACAAAACGAAAAAAAAAATACAATACAAATTTGCACTGATTCCATAAATGTATAATTTACATATTTTTTTTCATTTTAATGAAAAATTATTCTTTATACAATCTTTGACTTTAATTATATCTTAGAAGCATACAAGAAAACAGAGTGTTTTCCCATCAATTTTTTTACAAAACAGGTTATTTAAAATATTTATAAATATTTATATCATGCAGACCTTGGAATATTTCCCCCTCAACTTCTCTCTCTCTCTCTCTCTCTCTCTCTCTCTATATATATATATATATATATATATATATATATATATATATATATATGGCGGCCGAGGGAAACTCGCAAAGTTGAATCTTCTATGGAATTCCATTTATTTAGATATTAGATTTTCATGTATAATGCTTTTTAAGTGCAAAAACATTTTTTCCAAAGAGTATAGGCATGAAAGTATTATATATTGACATAATAATAATACAATGTGTTTTTTTTTGCGTTCTGAAACAGATCTGAGAAAATATGCCGACATTTTTAAATGCTAAATGAATCAGGGAAGAAAGATAAATATTTCGAAATTTGAATGTTGCGCGAGGAATAACAGCTGACGGAATCACAAAGTTGACTAATTCTGTAGACCAACGTCTTTTAAAAATGATTAAAATAAAAAAAAGGATCGCATATCCCCTATTAATTATGTTAACGTAACAAGTTCTATGTAGTTATTGCATTCTAAGCATTTTTCCTAGTTAATTAAACGTTTGAAAATTATTTCAATAAACAAGTTATGGGTATTTATTGAGATTGTCGGACTGACTTCCTCGTCTTGGTTGTTATAGTCAGAACGTTTCGGCCGTTTTGCCCTCCGGCCTTCATCAGGTGTTTTTTTATCGAACTGGGGAAGCATTTATAAGGGGTCTCGAACCAAACCCTTTATTATTATTACGGGGGTACCGTGTTCGGACTCCAACTAGACTCTGTGACATAGTTGCTGATTATCTCTTTTGAATATTATTTCCAGTCAGCCAATCTCAATAAATGAAAACACCTCATCTCAAAAATACAGACAATTACTAAGTTATGGGTATATTGTGTTTTTGTCATGCTCGTAAATAACTTGACGAACTTAAATAAACAGATATTCCTATCTTCTGCCATAGTTTCGCTAATTCTGCTTTAAATACTTATATTTTCTAACTGAATAGTATTGTAAGTACTTTCTACACAGTTTCAAGTATTTATTTGCACTCGTTTCTTAAATATTAAAAAAGGGAAAACTCGTTGATAATTTGATATGTAGTATATATATATATATACACATATAAACATATATATATATATACTATATATCCCTATATACATATAGGTATATATATACATATATACAAATATATACATATATATATATATATGCATACACATATATAAACACACATGTATAAACGTACATATGTATATATATATATATGCATATATATGCATATAAAAATATGCATATATATCCATATATATACATATATATACACATAGATATACACACATATATATACATATATATACATATATATACTTACATATCCATATATATACAAAGATACATATATATACATACATATATATACACATACATATATACACATGCATATATATACACATAAATATATATACATATATATATAGATACATATATATACATATATAGATACATATATACATGTATACATATATATATACATATAATTACATATATACATATATATACATCTATATACATATATATACATATATACATATATATACATCTATATACAGTATATATATATATATACATGTACATATATACATATAGATGCATATATATAAATATAGATAGACATATATATACACACATATAAATCCATATATACCCGTATATATACATATATATATATACATAAATATACACACACGTATATATAAATATATATGTATATATACATATACATCCATATATATATATATATATACAAATACCCATATGTATATACATGAATATATATATATATATACATATATATACAGATATATAGATACATATAGATACGTATATATGCATATACATATATACATATACAGATATATACATATATTTGCATATATACATATATATACATGTACATGCATGTATATACACATATATACATAAAAATAATATATATACATACATAGATATACATATATATACATACATGTACATATATACATATATATATGCATATATATACACACATATATACATATGTATACATACACATGCACACATATATATCTATATACATATATATACACATATATACACATATCTACATATATTCATATATATACATATTTATGAATATATATATATATACATCTATATATACATCTATATATATACATGTATAATATACGGCTATATATATGTATATATGCATGTATATATATACATATACATACATGTATATGTATATATATACATGTATGTATATATACACATGTATATATACATCTTTCTCTATATATATATACATATATATACATGTATGTATACATTGTATGGCAGGTCATGTCATATACTACTGGTACCATGTAACCCAGTACTACCTGCCTCATTGTCGGATCACCTTCGACTGAACTGGTACCCCCCCACAAAACTTGTTAGGTGAGGAGGGTGGCTAATTTACCTGAAAGATAAAAAAACAATTCATTCCAAAGCGCGAATGAACGCTTTTTCGAATTTAAGCTAAGAAGAGCAAACATATATATATATATATATATATATATATATATATATATATATATAATTATTTATATATAAATATATATATATATAATTATGTATATATAAATAATTATGTTGGTATGTACATATATATTTGTATATATACATATAAACATTTATATATATATATATATATATATATATATATATATATATAATGAGAGAAAACATTGGTCAACGGAGCATATATACATACATGTATATATACATACATATATATATGTATATATATACATACATATATACATATATATATATATATATATATATATATATATATATATATATATATATATATATATATATATATATGCTCCGTTGACCAATGCTTTCTCTCATTCTACTGACTAGTGTGTCAATGAGACAACTGGATGGTGCAAAGCGGGTATTGAAACACGGAAGTAATCTAGCAAGCCCAACTCATTATCATGGTTGACGACAGATTGTGCAGTTTCCATTGCACAGAGACAGCATGCAATTCGCAAGTTCGTAGGCCATAAGTCAAATGTAAATAAGCAAAAAAATATAAATGATTGAAATCATTGTAAGAGTCAAATAGACACAACCAAATTAAAGTATGCTGCAATTACAAGGGAACGCATGGAGTCACTCAATTTAGGAACTCAGAAATTCTGGAAAATCGATAATAATGTAGTGAATAATGGGCAATCAGTAATTCCAACAATACAACAATCGAGAAGACGGAACTGCTTGCGCGGTTGTTTGCCTCTAACTCTGAATAACTCTCTCCATACGTTACTGAAGTCACACAAGATGATGAAAACCTCACCCTTTTTCATGTCCGCGTTATCATAAAAGATAGACACTTTCAATGCGGATGAGCTTGATCTCATTTCTACTATACTAATTAAGATATGCTCAGCAACGCTTGCCTCAGTACTTTTCAATCTCTGCAATAAATGCATTGCTGAATTGCTTTCATAATAGCTGGAATATGGCGTTCTGTGTATGAAAGTATATGAATTCTGGTGAAATGACTGATCTTTCCAATTATCGTCCTGTCAGCCCCCCCCCTATTCGTTATAATTTTTGAGATCTTAATTAATCAAGCACTAGTCCACTACTTCGCAAAAGCTAATATCCCTGACACACAGTTATTGAATAAGGCAATATCGTTCTACTGCGGATATTTTAACAGTCATCTCTGAACGCATATATGATGCACTGAATAAGTTGGTGAAGCCACGAATGTATCTCTTGATATATCTAAGGCTTTTGACAAAATCTGTCACCCAGGTCTCTTGATAAAAACTAAATCGTACGGTATAACTGGGCGTATACTAAATATAATTTGCTATTTCTTAGACAATAAGACCATCCAAGTTGTTATTGATGGGCGGACATCCAACTGGCATAACATCAATGCAGGAGTGCTTCAGAGGTCGATATTTTTACCACTATCATTTCTGATATTAATAAACGACCTCCCAGATCATATTGTGTCCGAGATGGGTATATTTGCTGATGAGATAACACTGCATAACATGCTCGAGGTAATTACGGATGTTATCCAAGATAATAGCAGAGTCGTTAGAGAATATTTTCCAGACTGTAATGGAATGGGGTCGCAAATAGATGGTAACATTTAATGCTAGTAAGACTAATTTATCTTCCATTAACAATTACAAGACGCCTCTTCAACCACCGATACCTTCGACAAATAGCAGCCTACGTGAGAATTCTTCCTTCAAACTCCTCGGCATCACAGTCACTAGCAATAATAAGTAGAACAAATACACTGAGAACATTGCAAGGGCTGCTGCGAAGAAGGTGGTTCCAACTATCGAGCTAGAGAACTATTCACACCTGATAGTATTCTGTCCCTCTGCAAGGCCACTATTCGCCCATGTGTGGTTGCTTTCTTAGAAACTCAGATCGTCGATATCTGCAACAGAGATGAAAGTTTAATGTCATAAATGCATAAGTTCACTCATGTTAGCAATTTACAATTTAAAATTCCATCGGATCCATTCTGGCGAAATTAAAAAAAATACAAGGTATTAACTTTAGAGTGTATGTTACACACACACACACACACACACACACACACACACACACACATAAGTGTATTAGAAACCTATAGCAATATTGATTACCGGTATGATAGGTGGTGTGGAAAATGGACAAAATAGACAAACAGGTTGAAATCTTGGTGAATTAAACGCGACTTTGAAAAAAAAATAAATAAATAAAAAAATAAATAGATGTCGACTCGTTTGTTCATTTTTGTTCATTTTCAACGCCACTTCTCACACAATGGTAACCCATATTGCTATAGCCTTCTCATGCTTCAAGCAAACTACCTATACATATATATATATATATATATATATATATATATATATATAATCATTACTCTAATTATTTGTAACACCTACGGACACTAGAGTTTCATTATTTCGGGAATCATCAGTGCAGGGAATCAGGATTACCGCCGGTCGGGAGATTCGAACCCGGCCGGGAAGCCATCTTTAGACTCCATTAGCAAGAAACAAACCATTCGCCTACGTGACCGTTACAAGAATATAGTTGTAATAAACATTTATATAAAGCGTAAATGCTATGTAAGTTGGTCCATAGTAATCATAAGATTTTAACATGCACACGTTGAATGCCTACTGGAGAGAACTTGAATGCCTACCGGAGAGAACTTGCATGACTACTGGACACTATCCTCGAGTGATTAAGGTGTGTCTGTACAGGGTTTTGTCAGAAATTCAGAACATCCTGTCCTGAGGATACTTTTCTCTAAAAGTACACCCTGACCAAATATTCCAAATAACGTAGTAATCGCTGCCCAAATAAGATCTCACTATGGCAAACTTACATTAGCGTTTATGAGGAATAGTGTACCTTCTCCAAGTGATTGCACCTCAAGTAATAGCAAGAAGCTGGATACTCCACCAGACTAGCTAAATTATTGTCCTGAAATCCAGTAAGACGAAGAGACCAAAACGAAATATATTTTACAACATATGAACATGGATAAATGGGAAGAGAAAATTTGTGTTCTCAATTTATTTACTAACTTAGTGTTTGAGGGATAAAGACTAAATGGAACATTCGAATGTCTATATATTTCATGTAGAGTTCAGATGCTGGCCCCAGATAGTGGGCTCCTTTATTTATGAGAAAATTTACTGAAGTAAAATAAAAAATATGTATACGTATATATATATATATATATATATATATATATATATATATATATATATATGCATATATATATATATATTCATATTTTAAAATTCAATTTTTTTACATGGAAATACATGTATTAGTACCTATAGCTCATTCTATTTCTGGATAAATCTTCGATATTCGCCATAGGGCACCAATGTTTAATGTTAATTAAGATAATAAAAATTATTATTTACAAGATTTATTGCTCAAAAACAAGAACTATCAGAAATAATTTTTGTTTCATGGTGTTACAAAACTTTGCGTTTTTCTCTCAGAAGAAAATAGTTTACAAAATATCCGTCTCTAAATTTGCTTTCACGTTTCTGGTTAACACCACGAATAAAATTGTAAAGTTCCAAGGAAAGTAATGTTCGAAAAGAGCAAAAACATTTTTTTCGTTTCGAATATTTACACTTTTAGAACTTTAGAGTTATCAACCCACAACGCTATAGCAGGTTTTAAACACTATTTTTTTCTATTTCTTTTCATCTATGTATAAAATGTTTAGTTTTTCACTCTATGTAATAAGGAAATTAAGAAACAGTAATTTTCTCTTTTGTATATCGCACTTTTTTCGCATCCGTTGTTTTATGTGAGGTTGTCCTCCCAAATGACAACTAGGACCTCTACTTTTTACTTCATATACTCGAACACACGTCTATCATTATACTATTCGTTACAATATTTTTTACACAAAGAAACACTTATGTCAAAGCGAAACTCCTCTGTCTGTAAAACATACTCATTAACAGCACATGATAGCTTCCTAGAATCTTGATAGACTATGTATACCAACTGCAAGGAAAGTTTTGTAGAAAAGTGTTGCACAATCTCCAACCCACAGCTCTCCTTAGTTGTCATTCTTTAATACCAGTGGCTAGCGGAGGTTTAGGACGATTGGAAACAATGCTGAGATAAGTGGAAAGCACATATAGTGCCTAGAATTTCCAAATGGTCTCCCATCTAGCTCTAGCCAGGCTCAACGTTGCTTAACTTCGGGGATCTGGCGGCATAATTACGTAAACAACACATATGCATATTAATGTTAACATATATGAATTCAGAGATTAATGTTGAGATTAATACCGGATCATTATTTTCCTTGTTCACGGAATAGATCATGGTAAATAGGTCAGTATTATAGAACTATACATATGAGATTGCAATAAAACGTTCAGAAGATTTTATATTAGTTTTTGAGTATTTTTTCAGCCGCAAAAGAATGCTCCTTCAGATGGAAACTTTAATTTTCTTTTATATTCAGTATGTACACATCTGTGTGTGTCGAAAAATAATGCGTTAAAGTATTTGCATGGTAAAACTACATCAATCGAAATAATCAAAACAGTACAAGATGGAGATAATTATAGTTATATTTAAAAGTATGTAAGCCATTTAAACATCTGCGACCTAACTATAAAGGATGAGTAAGGGGGGGGACAGAGGCATAGAAAAAGAGAGGTAGATAAAGAAAGTGAGAAAAAAGTCATAAAAAATAGACACACAAGGAGACGGATATTGACAATCAGAAAAAAGGGGGAGAAGTACGCACAGAACAAATAGAGAAAAAAAGACTATATGACTGAATGAGAGAGAGAGAGAGAGAGACAGGAAATATACAAAAAGAGGTAGTCTATAGATATAGACACACTGTTGGATAAAGAGAAAGTTAGAGTGAAAGAGGCACACTTAAACAGAAATATATATGCATATGTAGAGAGAGATAGAGAAAACGAGTGAGATAGATAGATAGATAGACATATGCAGAGAGACAGACAGGGGGAGAGAGATGGACAGATAGTTAGACAAACGGACGAAGAGACATAAATGGAGAAAGAGGAAAAGAACGAAAGTAATTCCAATTTTAAATAGTGTAGCCATATAATCAACAGCACTTGGTTGCTGCTTGTTTCTCGTTTTCGGTCATCTGATGAACGCAAAGCGATAAACGATCAGCTTCCATAAGTTTTCCATTCTATGTCTCTACACTACAAGTTTGTATACCCTATGTTTGTAATGTAGTACACGTTTACACTCGCTTCAATGTGGAGACACTCGGAACCCAACACATTGTAGCCTCAATCGCAAGAGAGGCCACGAATACGATGAAAGTTCAACACGCTGTTTCTCGTTTTAAGAAAAAAAAACTGTATTCCTCATTATCATACCATGCGTGAATTCTCGTTACCAATATCTCTCATGTGTTCCTCGGTCTGTGCACACGATTTTATTGCCTTTTCTTTTTCCTTGCCTTGACGTCACTTCGCACACAGCTTGGCATTCGTATACAGCCGACATACCAGCATCCGCGCTGTGCTAAAAACCGTTGCTAGAAACGTTTCTTTGTGAAAAATAAATCCTATTAAATAGTTTATGTTTTATGCATGTTTAATATAAAAATGTTTCATAGCAAATTTAAATCATAATTTTTCATCAATTATTGATTAAAAAGAATTACAATATGTTTTAATCTTCATGAGAAAAATAACATGTTTTTAATTTTTTTGCTAAAGATGTGTAGCTATAAAAAGTGGATTCTGAGATTGTTTTTTTTTTTGTTTATTTATTTATTTATTTACTTATTTTCTGCTCAATTTATACTGAAACCTTCCGCCATTTTATTTATATTAAAATGTTTGTGTAGCTTCTCTGAAAGAGGTGAGACAAAAGGTTAGGTTACTTTTTTTAAAGATTTTTGACAAGGAAGAGCGCAATCTGGCCTAACAAAATAGTGGCTTTGTCGTGTTTCCCCAACAATGGAAGCTGAGATATATAGTAATAAACTCAGATTAGCCACATCAATTTTTCTCAGTGATAGTGATCCCTGGAAACTGAATGACAATCGTTATTTCAGGATTTGTTGTAAATTATGTTTCATTTCTCTAATAAGTTGTCCCCCGATGACTTGCTTAAAGCCTCCATTCTTAGAAAATTGAATTGCAACAGGTCTCGATAATTCAAATAATCTACCTGATCATCTTGTGAAGTTTTGGATGGTGTCAATCCTTCGAGACTTTCCCACCTAACAGACTAATGGCAATTGTCTATGTTACCAACCAATGCCAATGTGTTTATATTACTGTGTGGCTGATTTTTATTGTTTTTTGTTTTGTTTTTATTTTTGACATGCTAAAAGAAATACCTCGTACGCTTTTATTCCGTCCGAATGCACCCAAGAGGGTTGCAATTTGCGTTCTTTTTATGAATGAACCTATGCATTCATGGCCTGCGATTTTCCTTTCTGTGTTGCAGATACTGAAGGTGTGAGACACCAAGAAAGCAACCTCTGTCGTGACCGTGTGTCCGAAGCTAAAATAAATTGAATGACTCCATGCAGAATAAAATTGAACCGATCAACATTCACCAGCGCCTGCTAAGCGTTGACGAAGCCGATTCAGTTGAAATCAACACAGTTAACACATATGGTCGTGGATTTTATAGTGGTATGCAAAGATGTTACAAACGCGCTCCAGACTTCTACTACCGAGGAATCAAAAGAGTGCAATAAGAAGGCTTGTGACAATTTATTCTAGATAAAAATAGCGCTCACACTCCCATCTTCAACGTTTTATTTTTTGAGTTAAAGAAGTAGAAAACCTTACTTTTTGAACGACCTTGAATCTACAATAGCAGTTTCAGTTCTATTGTTTTCATGCAATAGTTTATTTAACATTCTGTTTTTAATTGTATTACATGTTTAGATTATTCTGTGTTAATTTCTTATGTCAAATAGTTTTCACACTTAATGCGTTTTCATAATGTTTCAACCGTTTTAGAGTGATGTGCTTTGTCTCCTGTCAATGTCTTTGTTTATTAAAATTTATATTATCTTACAAAAAACCGTGTCTTATGCTTTTCCAGTAATATTTTTATTCAGTTGTGTCTTTAAGGCTCCATATTTTTTCTGCTCTCTAGTAAGCTCCATTTGTTATTTTCGACTTCCTTGTTTTATAAGTATAAATATAAAAAATATTTTATGAATTATTTTACTAATAAAATTGTTAACATTTTATAATAAAAAAAATCTTCAAGTCATTTATTAGAATACAACACCTTCTAATGCTACAGCAACAGGCATTTTAGATTGAATTGAAGCTATGAAACGATTACATACTTCTGGTGTAACCATGACTAATTCCTCCTCAATGAATGAAGTAAAAGCTCTTACCCTTTTTTCAGTAATTGACAACCCATTTCTTCTCTCCATTGCAAGAATACTCACAATTTTAGTAGCCAATTCCTGCGTAACGTAAGCTTTGATTAAAGACCATACTTGCTGAATTAGATTAAACATTAGCCTGTATGGTTATAACCTAAGCACTTCACATACTAGAAATTCTCCTTCACTAAGAACTTCTTCAATGTTTGAGTGACATGGGATATTGTCAACAACCATCACAACTGGCCGCTATATTGTCTCTTTGCAGCTCTCAAACATTCTCGCATGCAAGACTGTGCACTTTCCTTTCGAAAATATACTCTTTTAATTTAATGGTACACGAAGCCATGGGAACTAATACATCCAATAACGTGAATATTGGCACATTAGTACCGAAAACTGAAACTGCGTTACATCACCCACCCTTTAGACAACCCTCATATATCATGGAAATATGAACGTTAAAGTTCGTTTCATCCATAAATAAAATGAATTGTTCAGTTTATTGGTAATTCAATAATTTTGAACAAAATAAACTAGGTTTATTTTATTTTCAATTGAATTTGCCCTCTCGGGCATAAATCTTACAGCTTCAAACGTATATGTCATCATATCTAGATGCTTCGCTACTGTAGATTTGGACAATTTAAACCTAAACTGACTTCAATTCTTTCACAGATCACATTTAATGTGATCCTAGAATTTTCATCCACTAGTGTTTGAATAAAATCAAAATGCACCTGTTCGACATTACAGTTTCTAGGCTCTACTCTTGTATCAGGTTGATTTTCCTTACTAATCCAGTGATAGAGGGTATTTTCGGAATAGAAACATTTCCCGCTAGAGCTTCCATTTTCCACTGATCTGATATACCCAAAGATACGTGATTTCGCACTTCTCCATTTATCGCAGTTTTCAGTTAACCTAACTATTAGGCTAAAAAATGTAACAAATCAATACCTTGTTGTAGCGGCAAAGATATTTATACAAATATTTTTTTATTTCAAATTTCTTATTCCCATTTTGAACTAGACTATTCTCATTTTGAACTGGAAAAAGTATATAGATCTCATTAGTCTTTATTTTTAAACAAGTTATGTTGGTTTTGAGCATTTCGTAAAAGATAGTCATACTACTACTACTACTACTACTACTACTACTACTACTACTACTACTATGACGTCTTCTACTATAATATAATAATAATTGCATGAATAATAATCATAATTAAAAGTGTTATAATAATAGCATTTTTAAATAATAATATCAATACATATTACACTTAATGTTACTTAAATTACTCAAGCAATTTGCTGGCATGATTTTGTGTTAATATTTTAGTAATAGGCCTAGAAAATCACGAGTACGAATGCAGATAAAGCATAGTTTTATTTTCTTTTATTCTTGTCGGAAAGTATTTTGTGCACAAACTTTATCAGAAATGCGGATACGGATATTACGCTTTGCTAGAAGAAGCTTAAGAAATTAAATCGTATTTCAGAAGAAGCTTAAGTAATCAAATAATATTTCAGAAGAAGCTTAAGTAACCAAGTAATATTTCAGAAGAAGCTTAAGTAATCAAATAATATTTCAGAAGAAGCTTAAGTAATCAAACAGTAATTCAGAAGAAGCTTAATTATTCAAATAGAGGTTTAAGCAATTGAATAGTAATTCGACGGAAGCTTAAGTAGTCAATTTACAATTTTGGAAGAAGTATAATTATTCTAAAAGTAATACAAAAGAATCAAATAGTAATTCAGAATAAATTTAAGAAATCAAATTATAATTCAAAAGAAACTAAAGTACACAACTATGAATTTAAAAGAATCTCACGCAATTAAGTAATTAATCAAAAAACGCTTAAGTATTAACATAATAACTCATAAGCTTAAGTTATCGAATTACAATTCAGGAAAAGCTTTATAAATAGTAATTTAGAAGACGCTTAACAATCTAATAGTGGATCACAAGGAGCTTAAGTATTCTAATAGCAATAAAAATAGACTTAGTGATTTAAAGGAAGCTTAAGCAACCAACTAGTAATTAAGATAAAGCTTACGTAATTAAATTGTAATTCAATAAAACGTTACGTAATCAAATAGCAACATAAAGCGTAAGTAATCTAACAGTAATTTCATAGAACCTTTAATAATCAAATAGTAGTTCAGATGACGTGTAAATAAACAAATAATAATTTTTTAAAAAAAGCTTAAGTAATTAAATATTAATTATCACGCTTAAGTAATCAAATAGAACTTTTAACAGGCTTAAGTGGCCAAATAGTTATTCAAAATAAACTTACTATTTAATTGCTTAAACTTATTTATTATTTAATCTCGACGCATGAAAAATGATTGTCAAATATAAAAATGCATCAAATCTCCATGAACATGCATAACCTTTATTTAATTATCAAAATTAACTAATGTGGTAGTTTATCCAAAGTATGTTGAGCGATAAAAAAGACTTTGCGATAAGAATACAGCAGCAATTAAATTGAATTATTTTTAAACACACATGACATTTAGGAAATTTTCCGTTTTATTAAATGTTTATTTTATTTCATAAATCTTTCAGCGTCAAATATATATAACGGTTTATAATAAGAGAATGATATTTTCTATGCTAGATGAAAGGATTTATAAGAAAAATAGCGATTAAGTTAGTAAAATAATTTAATCATTCAGAGAGAATTCTTGTTTAATCATTCAACATACAGTATATGGTTGAAAATGTTCTACGTATATTTTATTATTATGCTTTGTTAATTTATGGCAGATTATTAAATAAGTAGATTTGGAAAATTAAAACCAATATCTGGTTGTGTATACTTTTTAATATTTAAAGGATTATTGGAAACGTTCATACTGACTAAAAGTAAACTGCTAAATTGAGCCAACCAGCTTTCAATGAGTGCTAGATGCATTCAGAATGTCCAGTAAATACGGTATACCTAAGGGTCTTTTATGCTCTTAAAATGAATCCAGGCCTTGGGAACGGTTAGCTATGTTTACTGTGTGTCCGCTACCTTACATACACTTTTGGGCTTAAGTTACCCACTGGTCTCCGAAGAAGTAATGTATCCTTGTCAGTTTCAGACAGTTTAAATGAGTTTTCCTCACAAATGTCACTTTTATATCTTGGATGGATTCATTCGGTACCGTGTTCTCATATTATTTCGAGCTTTCTCATTTTCGAAGAGAATTCAAGTACCATTTTCCGTTTTAAAGACACCACAACCATCGACTAACTTGTTTCTGTATCCCAATCGATTTTCTGACAAATGTTTCCAGCACAACATGCCGATGACAAAAGTCTTTGATTACAACATCTTTAAAACATCGCCATGCATTATTTGTTGACGTTTGCTAATGTTATACTACCATAAAAAACAAACCTTAAAGAAGAACTGCAGAACTGTTATTAGTTTGATTGAATTCGTTGGGGCACGTGATACCTAGCAAGAGTCAATAAAAATCTACTCTGATTTCTTCTTCATTTTAGCTCTCTCTCTCTCACACACACACACACACACACACACACACACATATATGTGTGTGTGAGAGAGAGAGAGATCACATACTTTACTGTTTCGTTGTATCACAGCTCATCAGTGCAGCTAGAATAACTACCTCATCCAGGATTGAAACTCGACCCTCTAGGTTACAGTCGGCGCTTGTCACCGTTACGCTAATTGGCTGCTGAGGTGGCTTTGTAAAATTATAATGTTTAAACCTTGTCCAAACGCCTAAGCTCTATATTTTTACACAAAAAGCATTGCTTTTCACGCTAGCGGCAGTTTGTTATTTAGCTTCCGAATATACTCAACCTAAGGTAGGGAGCATTTTTATTCATTCATATACAGTACTGCTTCGCTGTATCAATGCTCATCAGTGCGATTAGGATAGCAACTAGCACAAGTCAGGATTGGAACTCGACCGTCTAGGTGACAGTATATCTATACAATTATCAAACTCAGACCAGCTTTGGCGTTTAAACCGTCTTAAGTCCGATATTAAAAGCCATTGCTGTTACTCAAACCATGCACAAGCTCAACAATATTTTAGATTTAACGTATTTTAATGTGTTTTCCTTACAAATAGATGTGATTTAACCCCGTTGAGTTAACAAATGATTTATATATATATATATATATATATATATATATATATATATATAATTACAATCCTATTTTAATCATATTTACTGATTTTAGTAGCACTCCTGTGGATTCTGACAATTTTTTTTTTCAAATATTTATTATTAAAAAAAAGAGGGAGTTAGAGACGTGACTGTAGTAGTGCTTTTATTAGGGCCTCCTTTATTTTAATGTGTGTATGCAGTGGTGACATGGAGGCTTTCTAAATACTTTTTTCACTCATCACTTAAAGAAGGTGTTTTCCCAAGACAATAAAAACAATATAATCTCAAAATCACTTTTTATTTTTTACCAGTTTGCAGGGTCAGCGAGTAGAATGTTATATATCATCATCATAATGCAGTCCGTCAATCATGGAGTATCAGTGCTTTATCCCTCCGTGTTGGGGTAGTCTCACTCCATCATTACAGGACTTCTACCTTGGCTCCAAACTTGCTTGCGCAGTTTAGGTGCAGTATATGTTGCGCATCAGATAGACACCCTCTGAACCTCAAATGCTAATGTTCAGTGGAGCGAACCCGCGACGACTGGGGGGCCGCAGCTTCTGACCAAAATTAATTTCGCCCTACCGTGTCCGCTACTACGCCTTTTCTCTCGGGATGAACTTCTAGAGCCTTTTAAGGAAAACCGCAAGGTATTAATATAATACATATATTATAATATATTATATATATTATTGTATTTAATATAATATATATTATTATAGATATAATATATATACATATATATATAAGGTATATATATATATATATATATATATATATATTATGTATATATATATTATGTAAATATATTATGTATGTATATGTATTATGAATATATATATTATGTATATCTATATTATGTATACATATATTATGTATGCATATATATTCTCTGTCTCTCTCTCTCTCTATATATATATATATAGATACATACAGATACATAGATAGATGTGTATAACCTTCAGTAATACAACACTTTTTAAAAGATAATTTTTGTTGGATCATTTAATGTTTTTAATTCTATTTACAGTGTTTTAAATCTTTTCATGTGAAGTATTGCCTTCTTCTTGCAAACTGGAATTAGAAGTGATATGTGGTGGAAGTCACAATTGCTATGGCTCTTCTTGCGTAAATTAATATCAGGACCCTTATACAGACAGAATCAGACGACTCACATGTTAGATTTACCAGAAAGACAGCAGTCACCCTCTTTCTCTTTCCGCCCACCACCAATATATATATATATATATATATATATATATATATATATATATATATATATATATATATACATAGTCAAGGATTACGAAATATCATTGAGATTACCGGTTGCATTATTGGGCATCCGAAAGACACAACAAAAATCAACTCGGAACTTACGTTGCGCGATGAATGGAATCGCGAAAAACAAAATTGTGACGAATATTAGAGTCCAGAGCCAACTATGAGTAATTATTCGCTGTAAAAAAAGCTGATAAGAGCCATCAAAAAGGAGAGATTATACGAACCTTACCGAGATGGAAACAAAGAGGAAATAGGAGAGATAGAGAAATAAAAGAAAGAGGAGTACATTGATTGTACCATTATATTACGATTCCTCGAAACCTCAGGACTGGATATATTAGTTTTTGTTTTAATATATTGTTTTTAAGTTGTTGATTACGTCACTCAGCTATGCATGTCATATTTACTTACATCCAATATCATCATCTACCTCTCTAGTCCGGCTGGACAATCAAGCTAAGTGTGCAATGATATTCAGGCTTTTAGTTTCTAATTTTTGGCGGCTCAATTACTTTTTATTATATTATAATAATTTGTGTTGTTTTTTTTTGTGTGTGTGTGTGTGTTTCCGCCCGTTGTGGGTTTTATATATATGGAATTTTTGGAGATGTAATCATCTACTAAAATAAAAGTAGTATTATTCATAAATCCGTAGTTGCTCATGCGTTGAGTAATTGTAGTAATCCGTGCGCCTCACTTACATATCTTACAAGAATAACTGATCTTGAACCAAACAGTTTGTCATAAATACCGTGACTATCATAGCCGACATATATTTTTGTGTTTCTTTTTTATAAATCTGGTGCGACCAACGTAGGGAGAAGTTGGGAATTAGCAGAGTTCTAGATTTTGCACAGATAACCACGCCGGCTTCTAACACTGATTTTGCACAGATAACCACTTCCGGCTTCTAAAACTGTAGAGCTTATTTACACTTTATGCACATGTGAAAAATTACTCACGTAAGAGTATTGGGCCATTGTCACAGCACATTTTCTCGGGTATCTTGTATGTGCTGCAAGTTGTCTGTTTCTGCAATTTCCGTAACGACAATATAATAACATTATTCTAACCAGAAAACAATATACATTAAAGTGTTGATTTATAAAAACAAGTGTTAAACAATTAAAATTCATTTATTGTTTTTATTATATTTGATTGTAAGATAAAAAATAAAATACTCAAGTAAAATTCTATTATATGAAAGGGTTACAATACTTTCTTAAGCTTTAATTTTATGTATGAAATTGTTAGATACGCTTGCCTAATTTTATATGTATTCGTCTAAATGTTGGATTAAATCAATGTTGGTTCTCTTTAGAATAGTACTTTCTAAATTAAAATTTAACAGTGCTTTTTGTAGTTGCATTTTATTTATAGAATACAATAACATTAATATGATAATGGATATATTTGTGTTCTATTCTTCTGTTATGTAATGATATTCGACTTTGTTAGGAATGAAGGTGTTAATCAACAACAATACTGAGTAATTTTATGTTTCATATATTGAGAAAATTAAGAGGATACGTATCTGCAAAAGTAAACGTATTTTTAATTTCATTTACTGAATGTACGAAAATACGTCATATAAAAAATAAAATATGTTTTAAGTTAATTTACACAAAAACACTTGAAATCATCAATATGTATGTAAACAACAGAAAAGAGAAAAGAAAATGTCTTTAAACAGTATGTTCAACTTTTTTTTAATTTTAAATTTTAAAATTGTAAAAAGCAGGATCTTTGTGTTAAAATAATGATTTAAGCTTATTTTGTATCAATTTGTGGTTATCGAAATATTTTTATGCAACAAAAATACACAACGGGGCAATTGAAACAACGGCGAATTCTAGTTCAATATTCAGCAATTAAAGAAGTATACTCGGAATTTTTTCACATGAGTAGAAAAGCAATTTAAGAATAAGACTCAGATATTTTTTAAAAAAGTTTTACAGAACTACTTTGCTAAAATGATAGTGGTTGTTTTTTTTTAATTAATACATAGCTTTTTGATATCATAAAATTCTAACTAACTTTTATGTTGTCTTTTTTTTTTAGAACTAAATAGTTTAACTGTGTTAAACAAGCTTTTATTATATTTACTCAATCTATTGGACTTGGATTCAGACAGATTCCCTAAATTTCAATTTTATGAGACCTCCTAAGCTTCACATGCTAAACGTTTGTTTGGATTAAAAGCATTTTAAAATAAATTGTAATAAGGATTCTAGATGTAAAGTTTTTAAAGAGATATTAAAGTACTTGCACTGAAATTTATATTCACACACATACACACGCACACACACACACGTATATATATGTATATATATATGCATATATATATATATATATATATATATATATATACCCCTAACATTAACGAAAATACTTAAAAATTACTTTTAGTCTGTACCACCAGAGTACTTTTTGACGATTACATAGAGGAAATTTACACTCCAATAGACGGCGTATCCATGGGTTCCGTCTTCGGACCAAGCTTCAGTGAGTTCTACATGAACACCTGATCTAAACAACACCAATAAACCCTCTATTAAATAAGGTATGTAGATGATATTTCCCTTCTTGCTAGTAACAACCAACCAACATTTTGATACACTTAAGCACATTCTCCAAGCCAACTCTGTACTCAAATTCACGGTTGAATTAAATGTTAAAAAGAAATTTATTTTCCTTGACGCCCTTATTGACACTTCCAACAATACCTTTAGCACTTCTAACCACAAAACCCTAACTGCTATAATACTTGCTATTCAAATTTCAAGAGTGAATGCCATCAACGATTATATAGCCATCATCAAAAAACTCCTCAACCGAGCAAAGCTTGTCTTTTCCAGCAAAACATCCTACTCATTGAACTAAAAAAACATTAAATGAGTTCTCACCAACAACGGTTTCCTAAATGATATCGTTTTTCAACCCATAAACTCCATGCGCTAGAAGTTAAAACTTCCACTAACAGTTACACCTCCAGCACTATAACTCCAAAACAATTAACCTATTATATTGCAATCAAATGCATTCGGACTTTAAGTCAAAAGAAATTGCTATGGGAAAAAATCCCCCATAAATACATTTCCCTTGTAGACAACAATAACATTAGATTTATCATTTACAATAAAAAAAAATTTAAACCTAAAGCTTAGTTATTGAAAACAATCCCTCACCTTCGGTTAAACCACTAGAACGGAAAAACTTCATCTATCAGTTCAAATGGACCTTGGGAGAATGTAACTCCTATAACAACAACGCTCTAATAGTTTCGTCGGACATACGATCACAACATTATCAACCTGCTTCCACTGTCATAATGTTGAATCTATTTCCATCTTCCAATATTTACGTAAACACGTCACTGTCCCCATCAAATTTCAGATAAATTCTAGTTAACAACACGAAAATACTACACGACGTAACGAATATTAAAAAAACTTAAAATGCTTAAAGCTATTTATATAAAAACAACCCCCTAGCCTTATTAGGTCACATTTCAATCAAGCATAAATCAAAAGCATTATACGTATAATCCTTATTCTAATTTTATCAAAATTCATTAAAGTTTATTTTTACTTTAGAAAATGTCTAATATTTTAGGTTTAATAATATAGGAAACATAACAGAAAGCAAGCAACGAGAAAGTTAAATTCGTTTAAGTCGTGCTATGCTCAGCATTTATTGTTTAAATTACTAACTAACCTGCCCATGTTTTAAAATAAGATATTACTCTGTTTTTTTAAACAAATGAAATCACCTTTTCTTTTTAGTTTGCTAAGCAGAGAAGTTTTTCTCACCTGTAGTTTTAAGTATTTGGTTACTTAGTAAAAGTGAAAGATAGGTAACAGTCAAGGAATTATGAAATCATTCACAACAAACACATAAAAAAGGTCTTATACAGAACGCAATCGAATTTAATTATCTACACATTGTATACTTTTTAATATGCCGAAAATGTGTTTTTTAAATTATTTTATTTCTAAATATTATTTCGTTTAAAGCGGTCTTCCTGCAGAATATAAATATATGGCTGAACTTAACTATTTGAGGGGGAGGGCTAATTCTTTAAATGCTTTAAAAAGAATGGCATCCCACCATTAACCATGAACCAAGTTGCAAGATCTTCCCGAACGTAGAATTAGTGGTAATCATAGTACCTTTCTACAAATTTAGCCCTTTACAGTAACGCTAGAAAGAACAACGTATTGCTTTTGTGCCGTAAAGAGAGCTAAAAATATATTTGAAAATATTTCAGAACTTTTAAATCATACAGTTAGGTAGATAGTTTAATTATATTTGGTTTAGTATAAGCTATTTATTATTTTCTTTGCAATTTTTTGGACTGTTAACTATACTGAAATGCATCATTCACTCTATTACTATTATTACTAGATGGATTATTGCTGCAAATCGTTCATCATGCCATAATCCTAAACAATATTATTTTTTTACTGGCTTGAACCGTATCAACGTTTATCCACTTCGCCTTAATTTTTATTAAGTAAAATAAGTAAAATAAATAAATGAAAAAAAAAAAACAATATTGCAAAATAAGCAATAAATAAAAAAAAGCATTGATTTTGATCGGTGGTGTTAAGTATCAGGCAAGAAAAATACTGTCTTATTTAACGTAAAATAATTGCCTGATTGCCCTGATTACTGCAGCGTTTTAAGACTATAAACAATTTTTCTGCTTTAAAAGATACTTTCTCAGTGTACGTTTTAAATTGATTTTCAGGGGTTTAATAATTATTTCAAGTAGGACTTAGCGTTAGAGATAAGAAAATACTTTACTGGCTTAAAAAGTTAGAATGACCGTGCATATTTATTTTTTGGCATAGCTTTTACATGTAATAGCGCCACCCCCAATGCAAAATCTCATGGGAGGTAAACTCCGTGTCCTCATCTGGTTTTAAATATAAATATTTCGTTTTAATGTGAGGCAATTCTTTATGTTTTCTTTATATCGATTTATATCTATGGTATTCAATATTTGCAGTAATCCGTGAGATTTTCCTCCATCGCTTCCACTCGTGCCATTTAACCACGTTTACTATTTTGCCGGTGCCATTATTCCTGTGCCATTATAGAACAGTTTTTTTTACCAATCTCATATCTACTTACGAACATTAATGTCACGATTAAATGATAGAAAAACAAATACCTATAATCCTTATTTTAATTTTATCAAGTGATTTTTTTTACTTTAGAAAATGTCTTTTTGATATTTAAGGCTTAACTCTAATGGATCTTTAGAAAGATTGAAGATTATTAATTCTGTGTAATCATGTTTTAATGACTGGATCAAATTAAAACATAATCTGAAATAGAAGAATTTTCGAATGAGACGTTTTACTTGTATTATTCATACGTTGACACTTTAAAATATGGTGAGGCCCTAGCTTGCCATTACTCCCAGGTCTACTTTGAGACGGAGTGGTAGTATCTGTAAGGGTCCCAAGTATGGGTTAAATAGAAACCGACTTGAAAAAAATATTCTATTACAAAAGTTTTCTTAAAAATAACTTGATTCTGCATTAAATAACATGAAAAGGCTTGATATGCCGTAAAAGAAAAACAGCTAAACAAAACCAAACTTTAAAATACTTCAACGCAAAACAAAATTTATGAATATTTATTACATAATGTTTAATAATTATGGTTAATTTATCACAAAAATCACAACATTTGTGAATCTTCTCAAAGGGCTAAAAACCTCTTTCTTACAAAAAAAGTAAAACTAATTATACTCATCATTATAAACTTTTATCACTAACAGCTCTATCTTCAATTTCTTTGTTTATGAGTGAGTTTAATACATAAAATACAAAAAAGTACACCTGCAGCTAACTTTATAAACTATCTATCAAAAGTATCATAACTTTCGCATATTTTCTTACGTGCATAGTTTTGATTTTAATCAGAAAATTTAAATGCTTTTGCTGACTTCTTTTCAGGCATAAAAGCCTATACTTTCCGATATGCTAAAGACACAAAAAAGAATATGCAGGGAAACAATACTAGTTTTTTTTAGGGTAAATAATAAATAACAAAAAAAAAAAAAACAATATTTCTTGTGAGAAAACGCATAAAAATCTAAAATAATAAATTGTGATTATTTCATAAATGCGGATTATTTAGATGTATTCATATTAGACACTGACAGACATTTTACTCTCTCTCTCTTTCCTTCTCCTTCACTATCTCTCTCTCTCATATATATATATATATATATATATATATATATATATATATATATATATATATATATATACATACATGCGGGTGTTTTTTGTTATGGTGTTTTCATAAAACACACATACAAACTCATATAGCAACA
Organism: Euprymna scolopes; assembly: GCF_053919585.1. Taxonomy (NCBI): domain Eukaryota; kingdom Metazoa; phylum Mollusca; class Cephalopoda; order Sepiida; family Sepiolidae; genus Euprymna; species Euprymna scolopes. Next base: position 134,921,308 of record NC_136484.1, read on the forward strand.
CATAGAAGAGTCTGGAACTAAAATATTATAATAGATAATCTATATGCATATAAATATGTAGGTGTAATTATATATATATCATGTATAAAATGTTTTGTCTATCTATAAAATAATTGACATTTATAAAAATTTGCAAACATACATTATAAATAAATGGTCACATATGTATGCCTGTGTCCATAATTTAAAGCACACACATTATATGTATACATACACACACCGCATATATATATATATATATATATATATATATATATAAAATTAAAATTAAAATTACAATTGAATTTCCCAAAATGATCCAAGATGGTAAAATTCAAGTTAATTATAAATATTAAAGAATTAATATTTATAAAATTATCTCAGCCAGATATAAAAGCGCGATAAAGCCAAATAGGAAATAGAGCTCATAAAATGAGCAAACAGTTAATAAAATATGTTAATATATATATATATATATATATATATACCTATGTATATATCAATATACCTACATATATATACATATATATATATACATACATATATATATATATATATATATATAGATATGTACATATGCACATATACGTATACACACATATATATATATATGCATATGCATATAGAAATATACACATATACATATACGTACATATCATTATATATACATATATATGCATATATATATATGCATATACAGGGTGGCCGAAAAGTCCCAGGACACTCTATTTTTAATATTTTAATGCTGTTAAATATGATTGATTTAAGTATTCTAATGTTGTTTTCTGCTTTGTTTCTAATAAAGTTCTCTTTTTTTGTTGAATATATATGTTTTCTGTGTGTTTCATTAAAAAATACTGTGTTTTATTAAAAATACATGTATAGTGTCCAGGGACTTTTCGGTCAACCTGTATATATACATATAAATATATATATGCACATATACATGCATATATATATATATATATATATATATATATATATATATATATATATATATATATATATATATAATGGGTTAAGGAATTCCAACGAAAGAAAGATGTATATTTAAATAAGGGGGTAGTCACTAACAATGTGTATTTTTGAACATTATTTTATGATTCTGTGTCTTGGTTTTTCATTGAGAATTATGTTTAGATCATTGTAATTATGTTTTTAAATCATGGAAATCGTTTTTAACACGTTTCAGACGTTCTGTGAAGCGTCCTCCTCAGACATTATTTTCAAATGTGTTGGAGATGTAAAAATAGCATTTTCGTAGCTCATTTGAAGTGTTTCTAAGGGGTGGAACCGTGTAAGTGTCTACTATTCATTCGAATGTTCAATTTTTATTACTCTTTTATTGGGCTTGTCGAGGCCGCTGACCTCGGCTGTGGTCACTCCTGTGTTGTATTTCTCTCTCTCACTCTCTCTTTCTGCTTGTGTTTTTTTTCTTTTCCTTTAGGGTAGGGTGTATGTGTGTGTGTTTTCTTTTATTGGTTTGAGAATGTGTGTCCTGTTTTATAGTATTATGAGGTTATTTGCTTCCCTAGGAAGGTGACTGTGATCCAAGGTCGTTACTAATGTGTATGTGGGAGGAGGCGGAGGGGGAGAATCAGCTCTTCGTAAATAAGAGTAGGGATGCTTTCATTCTATTTTGATATTTATTTTTTTAATTCTAGAATATTAGTATTGTGATTTTTCGTTTCAGTCTTTTCGGGTATTCTTTATATTATGTTTGTTAAGATAGAGAGGTGTATTTAAAAATATGTATAGGGGATTTTGAAAACCCATGACATGGAATAATAAAATAATGTTAAAAAATACAAATTGTTGTACCCCCTTATTTAAATATATATATATATATATATATATATATATATATATATACATATATATTTATATATATATATATATATATATATATATATATACACACGAGGTTCCTCCTGACTTTTCTATAAAATCATTTACAAATATTGTAGACTTTGGAAATTCAGTATGGCATTGCTATACATCATTTAGGGTGACTAACCTGTTTGTGTGACTTTAGGTTAAAATGAACAGCTACAGCAGGAATCGGAATGTACACTATTAAAGCCTGATTATCATAGTTGATGAATTTCAAAGACGCTATCAGTACGAGGAGATATTTTAGAAAAAATATATTCAATAAACTTCTGTGTTAACATGTAGAAAAAAATGCTACAGAAACGTATGGAATTCACCAGACTGTTTTTGAAGCCTATTGGATGAATCGAGCATTCGTTTTCGAGTTTCATAAAATATTCAGGGAAGGCAGGGAGTCTGTTAGTTGAGAAGTAAGAGATGGAGTAATGAAAACTGAGCCCCAGAGTTGATTAGCCAAATGAAGAATTTTATAGATAAGGACAGTGGTGTCGTAAAATACGTGCAGTTTAGTTGGTTGGTTGGTTGGTTGGTTGGTTGGTTGGTTGTTTTTGGTTTACGACATATCAACCCTTTTCAGGTTATTTAATGCCAAATCCAACGATTTTGAAGAAAAATATTTTAATAGAATATATTTGTTTTTTCAAGTCGGTTTCTATTTAACCCATAGTTGGGACCCTAACAGGTACTACCACTCCGAGTCAGAGTGAACCTGGGAACAATGGCTATTAATGGGTGTCTCCACACTCCCCAAAGTCCGCAAGCTGGGGACTCAAATCTGGATATGGTTTAAGGTCATATCCAGGACCATGTGCACAGATTGATTTCAATGTGGAGACTATACACACACTTAATCACGACGAAGTGAAAATGCTTAAGATGTATATATATATATATATATATATATATATATATATATATATACAATAAATGCGAATAAATAAAAATTACATAGAACGTAATTATATATAAAACTCAAATGATCTTGTAACGATGTATGTAAGCAACTTTCCGGTATTTGATATCCGGTTGCGCATGCGCGTATGACTCTCGCACTGATATATTAACGCTATTATTTCGAATTTATTATTTGACGTCGAAAGAGTGGAGTTTAAAATGACTTAAACGTAATACAGAAATGAACGATATAATAAAAACAAATATATCAAAATTGGAATTTAACTATATTAAGTATTATGGTAACTGTTCAGTGCACATTAACCTATAAGTATGGCTAACCACTTATAATTAAGTAACTGTAATTTTTTTTGAAAAATAATCAATTATAATAAACAGAACGACTCATAGAAATCTATCTATATTCTTTTTTCATTTTAATATAGCTAATATAACATACTGATTCAACGGGTCACGGGTAGTCTTGTATATTAAATATATATATATATATATATATATATATATATATATATATATATATATATATATATATATAGGCCATTTCTTCTAGTCTTTTGATCATTCACTGTTTTATATATATACTAGCATTTCAGCCCGGCCTTGCCTGGGTGTTTGGATGTGTATGTTGAACAAAAAAAAACAGTGGTAGTAGTCGTGATTAAGTGTGTACGTCCAAGGATGGAATACTGTTGCCATATCTGGGCAGGAGCTGCTAAAAACAGCCTATCCTGCCTTGACAAAATAGACTTCGTGGCTTAGTGGGGGATGCCCTTTTCTCTACCCTGCAACCTCTCTCCCACAGAAGAGACGTTGCGAGCCTGTCCTTGTTTTATCGTTATTTCCATGGCAGATGCTCGTCTGAACTCCAATCTCTGGTCCCCCCTCGGCAATCTTTCACGAAAAACACCCGTCTAGCTGAATCCACTGTGAAAAATTTCCCCCACTCTATATCTGTGCCTAAATCAAAACGCGGATTCCATGAACAAAGCTTCTTTCTTAGAACTGCACGCCTGTGGAACTCTGTTCCGTCTGCCTGCTTCCCTCCGGACTACAACTTGGATGTCTTCAAGTCCAATGTTAACAAATTCCTAATGAACCGCCCCCTTAAGTAAACACTTCAGCAAATCTCCTCACTAACTTAATGTACTTGCAATAACCCTTATCCCTGAGTGGCTTCTGGGCCTTGATAAGTGGTGATCACTGTGTAAAAAAAAAAAAAGGAAGGCAGGCTCGAACCCGTACCGCAAAGAAGGAAAAGAACGGGGTAAAACCTAACGTTTATGCTGTTACGACCACCGCCAAACCTAAAGCGACATTTTTTTAAAATTAAGGCTAGATAATCTAAGGGAGAGGATAACTTTAAAAAATATCGGCGAAAAAAGTGACCCCCACCCCCTGTAGAAAAGTGC
>NC_136484.1:134930503-134938003 GCF_053919585.1 Euprymna scolopes
ATCGTTGGCCTGCAGGGATGCAGTTACAAACCCATACCATGCTGAGGTAGTAGTTGAATGTGCAGGGAGAAGGCCAGCACTAATGTTTTTGCTATTTCTATTGGATATATGGCCTTATTTTTCTCAATTATTTGTTTCTTTATATTTTTAAACAGAAATGGCATTATTGTTGGAATTTTTTTAATGAAAATTGAAATTATGGGAAATATTAGTGCCACTGATAATATTCCACTTGTTATTATTATTACTAACAATTCAAGTATAATGCCCGAAATTAACTTTAATAAAAGTGTGCACAATAGCTGTTTTTACATTGAAATTTATGCAGAATTTTGTTTTTTGTATTGAAATTAATAATTTCAGAATTAATTCGCTGAGAATTGTAATTTTCACATATAAATCTATTTATTGGAACACACAAATATTTCATCGCAGTAGGAAAAGTTCTAGTGACTTTTTCCAAGGGGTCAGTATTTTATTGAAATTCATTTTAATGTTCGAGAATTGAAAAGTCAATTTTGAGCAAACTTTTGAATTGTTTGAGTGTAAATATTTTTTTTTAAACTCTAGTATTTTGATCAATAGTCTCCAGTAAAATAATATTCAAGTTAAACATTTTATTGCACATATTTTTACATAGTACTCACCATTATCAAGACCCGGAAGCCACTTTGGGATAAGGGTTATTGCGTGTACAGTAATCAATGGGATAGTATCGTAGTAATCGTTAGTATTGGAGATTTGATAAAGTCTCTTATTAAAATGGGCGATTCTATCAGGAATTTGTTTATTTTGGACTTGCAGACATCCAAGTTGTAGTCAGCTGGGAAACGGAAGAGGGTTCCACGGGCGTGCACTTCTAAGAAAGAAGCTTTGATCATGGAATCTACGTTTTAGTTTTGGCACAGATAAAAAGTGGGGAAAATTTTTGACAGTGGTTTCAGCTAGACAGGTGTTTACCGTGAAATATTGGCGAGGGGGCAGAGATTGGAGCTCATTGAAGTAACGATAAAACAAACACAGTCTCGCAACGTCTCTTTTGTGGGAAAAAGGTAGCAGGGAAGAGAAAAGGGAATCCCCCACTAAGCCACAAAGTCTATTTTATACTCTGTCAAGGTAGGATAGGCTATTTTTAGCAGTTCCTGCCCAGATATGGAAGCAGTACTCCATCCTTGGACGTACTTGGCTTTTGTATAGATAGAGAATTGCATCATTAGTAAGCTATCTTCTGGAGCGGTAGAAAGATCCTACCATTATACCAGCGACCTTGTGGATTCTCGTAAATTCATGTGATGTAGTTCTATGGTGGACTTGAAAAGCTGCTAGTGAATGGTGCTGTCCATATATAATTTTAAATAAAAGTCCATGTAATATAATTTCTCATATTTAATAATGGGAGAAATTATACTTAAAAATATATTATAATTATTTTAGAATAAGGAGCTAATTTCAGATCATCCTCTGTTTGTGTGTGTATATATATAGATATATATGCATATATATATGTACGTATATATGTATGTATATATATGTATATATGTATATATGTATGTATATATATGTATATATATGTATGTATATATGTATATATATGTATGTATATATATGTATATATATATATATGTATGCATGTATATATATATATGTATATATGTATATATATATGTATATATGTGTATATTATATATATGTATATATTATATGTATGTAAATATATGTGTATATATGAGGAAGTCTCGAAACGTTGGTGAACACATAATACGGTTTGTTCCTTTTTTATTTTCTCTATATATGTATATATATGTATATATATGCATATATATATATATATATATATATATATATATATATATATCGGGCAGTTCATCGATTTCCACGATGACGCACAGGTCGGTTAGTGTCCGTGTCGAAGGTGCGATGCGAGTCCGATCAGAACTCTGAAAACCCGGCCGCAGATGTGAAATCTGATGGCAGGAAAACCGGCTAGTGGCACCCGTATTCGCGCTCTTTTTGCTTCCCAAGCAGCAATCCTTGATCTCTAATGGCATCGGCTGCGCCTGATACCACACCTCTCCATCTGATCATCAGCTTTTTTTCTCCACTCGTTGAGTTGGATTGTGTTTTTCAAATGTCTCTTGAACACGTCTTTATAGTGCAGTTTCGATGCGACTAGAGGGCGTGTACCTTCTTTGAGCTCACCAATGAAAACTACTTTTGGTAAATTATTGTCTGGCATGCGCGTGACATGTCCTGTCCATCTCAGTTGGTTTGTTACGATTATTTCTTCAGCACTTGGCATTTTAGCCTTTTCTCGTACTTCAAAATTCGATAAATGGTCTTTCCAAGAGATACCCATTAGATGACGGGGGTGCCTTTGTTATATCAGGTTTAGTCTCTTGAATTGGCATCTGTAGAGAGTCCAGGTTTCATAACTGTACAGAAGTGATGGTAGGACAATAGTTCTGTACACTTTAATCTTGGTCTTTAATCTGATTCCTTTCTAATTCTACAGACTGTCTCTTAAAACGCTGATGCAGCCGCTTGGATCCGTTTTGACAGTTCTTCATCGATTTTTCCAGTGTTTTTAATGGCACTGCCCAGGTAAGTGAACTGTTCAATTTCCATCAATGGGGTACCATTCAGGAGTATTTCTCTGGGGTTAATCTTTGTGTCACGGCTGTCTTGAATCAAAACTTCAGTCTTCTTGATGTTGATTGTCAGTCCAAATATCTTAGATGCCTCGGCAAATGATGTCACTAAATCTTGCATTACTTGGAGGCCGTGGGTTACAAGTGCTAAATCATTAGCAAAGAGTAGTTCCTTGATCACTAACTCATGTGTCCTGGTTTTTGCTATCAAGCGTCTGAGGTTGAAAAGCTCAGCATCACTTCTGGTTCGGATGTATAGATAACCGAGTTCTTCGGGCATGCTCTTCAGGAGAGCAGCAAGGAAGATTGTAAACAGAGTTGGCGCGAGGACACAGCCTTGCTTTATGCCGTGTCCAACGCTAAAAGAGTCTGAGCATCCGTCACCCTTGCAAATGCGAGCAGTCATGCCATCATGGAAACTGCGCAGTACTCTTGTGAAGGTCTGTGGGCAACCATAGCGTCTCAGTAACTTCCAAAGCATGTCTCTATCAACTGTGTCGAAGACCTTGCTAAAATCTACAAAGGTGAAAATGAGAAGTGGACTTTTCCTTTAATTGTCGGAGGGCAAATATAATATCTTGTGTGGATCTGCTGACCCTGAATCCATATTGGCTCTCTGGTAGATTGTCTTAGGCCAATGACTGTAGTCGATACTATAGGAGTTTTGCCATAGTCATCCAGCAACAGATAGAAGAGAGATCCCTCTGTCGTTCCCGTATTCCGCCCTGTTCCCTTTTCTCTTATACACTGTCACAATGTTGGCATCTTTGAATTCCTGGGGAACTTCTGCTGTTGACGTCCAGATCTGGAAAAGTTGTAGTAATTGACTTCTCAGGGCTGCTCCACCATGCTTCCAAACCTCTGGTGGTATGTTGTCTGGTCCTGCAGCCTTTCCGTTCTTTGTCCTCTTTATGGCCATGTCAAGTTCATCTGCTGTTGGTAAATCATCCATTTGGTGTTTAATAGGCAGTTAAGGTATGTTATCAGCTCCATCTTCAGCACGTGTTTCTGGGTTCAACAGAAGTTCGAAGTGTTTCTTCCATCTCTCCATTATCGTATGTTTCTCCGTATGGAGCACACTGCCATCAATGCTCTTCCGTGCCAGATGAAACATAAAACCAAAGCCTCCGTTCAAGAAGAAACGAAGCAAAATACCGAATCACTAAAAGACAAACGTGTGAAAGACAAATTAGCACACAAAATATCTGATAGGGTCACAACACTAAATGGCACGACAGAACAATGGGAAACACTGAAAAATGCTGTGTTCAATCCTGCATCTGAAGTTCTTGTTAAACCAAGTAGGAAACATACAGTCTGGTTTGATGAATCCAAAAAAGAGATCATGGCACTCATTCAAAAGAAAAACCTGCTGTTTCAAAAGACCACGAAAGAAAGATGCAAAAGAGCAGCAAGGTCAAGTACAAAAGTGTAAAATCTAAACTTCAAATTGAACTGAGGAAGATAAAAAACGACTGGTTGACGAAAAAAGCAGCTGAAATTCAGCAGACAGAAATGACTCTAAAGCGTACTTTGCATCGTTGAAAGAAGTGTACGGACCACAGGGTTCCTGCTTGGACCCTGGGAAGAGCATTGATGGTATATATATATATATATATATATATATATATATATATATATATATATATATAATATGTGTATATATATCTATATGTATATGTATATATATATGTATATATGTATATGTGTGTATATATTTATATATATGTATATATGTATATATGTATATATACATATATATACATATATATATATATATGTACATATGTATATACACATACACAGATATACATATATATATGCATATATGTATATATGTATATATATGTATATATATATATATATTACATTATTTGCGTGTATGAGAGAGTTTCTTATAGGTGCTAAAAAGGCAGAGTGCATCTTTTGCAAATTGCACATAAAAGTTATGTATATTTCTGGCAGTGTTCATAGATAACGTTTGTATTTAACTTCATCCGATAAGTATCGAAAATCGAAAAAAAAAAAGATCTTAAAAATAAACTAATACTCTTATAGATATAAAAAAAAATACAGGGAAATATGTTACGTTACACCGGCAAAGTAAATAATTAAATCTCAGCAAATACTTTGTTTTCGGCTCAGTGGTCGAGCATTCGACTACATATAGAATGATCCCCTGTAACTCCAGGAGTAGTATATAATTTTATTATAATGTTTTATTATTAATTAGTTCAATTTAATTCTTAAGAAGATGTATCATTTAAGATCGCCGCAAATCATTTCTTCTTTTGCATCTTGCAAAACGCAGCATTAATCAGAATGATTTTCGAAAAGCGTTCATCGTCCAGCCCAAATATCAGCTGACCTTATATCGTAAACAAACACGTATAGAATTTGATGACCTATATTTTCATTATTATTTTTTAATTTAATTATTATTATTATTATTATTTTATTTTTTATTATTATTATAATTTTATTTTATTTTATTTATTTATTTATTTATTTTTGCGAGTTAGTCAACCGGAAAAAATGATTCCTCGTGATATACAATAATCAATAGAGGATAGATTCTACAATAAAACTTACGCAATCTGCATAAATTAAATATCAAGTTTAAGCATACTGTACGACCACGCAACCCTGGGCGGCTAGCTAGTATATATATATATATATATATATATATATATATATATATATATATATATATATATATATGCATGTGATATTGTGTCTGCGCGTGTGAATATATGTTATCGCACACTAATTGTATTGAAGTCGTAGTTATATGGATATGTACATGTATGTATGTATAGAGTGTTTGTTTATTTGCATGGTTGTATTTGTTTTATTTTGTGATATATATATATATATTAATTTAGTCAAAGATTAATGAATATATGCATGATCGTTTCATCGATCTCTCTCTCTCTCTTTCTTATTGTCTCTCCTCTTATATGTTTGTAAACAAGGTCTATATACATACGTCATTGAATTAATAAATATAGCGTAAACATAAGCATAGACGAGATGATTTCTATGTGAAATATATTATATATATATTGATGATTATCAATATATATATATATATATATATATATTGATGATTATTTGATAAATTTCCTGATGATTTTCTTCACCAATGAAAACTAAACCTTTTCTGTAGCTTACTAGCCAAAAGCATATTTCCATAATATACATGCACATTTACATACGTGGACATATACATACATGCGTATGTGTGGTTGTGTGTGTGTTTGAGAGAGAGAGAGAGAGAGAGAGAAAGAGAGATAGAGAGGGGGGGACAGGAGATCAAAATTGAGTTTGTGATTCAAGTGCATTATTTGCTGCACATATTTCATATATGAACTCATTACACAAGGCAACGTCCCTCCTACATACAGTTTCACACCCAACCGCCACACTTATAAAATGATAAAGCATATTTGCTCATCTGTAGTGGAATAATTGTTTCGATGTATTGTGAAAATAAACCGTATTTAATTGGCATACGCTAACGCGGTTACTCTACCGGCTGTTTTCATCTGTAGTGTTTGCTTCGTCGGTGTATCAGACGCCCACCCATCTAAATATCGATCCATGGGAACATCACAGAAAAATCAGCGTTTCATTTTGACTTTTTTTGCAATCGATTACCATTCGTTTCTAAACATTTCCTGTGTTGTAAGTTAAATACTTTCTTTTTTATCCAAGGTAATATTTAATATCTACATGATATGATTAAAACCACGCATCGAGTCACAGCTTTAGCCTCAGAATTAAAAATTAATTCATAATTTAAGTATACACACACACACTCTGACATGAAGATGCTTGGTCCTAAATGTAAATTGTGACACAATCTTTAAAGTAATATAATATTTGAAGCTATAGCTGGCCCGTCGTACAGTGATATTATGGATGTAATCTAGTTAATAGTGCTCTGGTGAAAATCCAGATAGCATCGGCACCAAGATCCGACATGATCAGGCTCAAAACTGCGTTTTAATTGATATTTTGTTATGGTATTTATATATCTATACTCCTATAAGTTGTGTGTGGGTGTGTGTGTATTGATATTCATATTTAAAAAAAAAAAAAAAAAAAAAATTTATATTAATTTTTAAAAAATAAAATAAAACCTTGTTATATATGGGTCGGGGAATTGCATTCATCTGCAAATGATATACGCGATTTGCATATTTTTTTAACATTTATTTTCATTATTTTCCTATTATGTTTTCGGTTTTCTTATGGTTTTCTTTAGTTAACTATTACATGTGATTATATTCATGCAGATATTCTACATGATTTATACTTGTGAAATATTTGCGTGAAAAGGGTATAGTAAACATGAAACCTCTTTCGACATATATTTGTGTATGTGTATATATTTGGTGAGAAAACTTTGCCTATAAAACTCCTCTATCAGTTTTTATTATATAGACATGAAATTTAATATATAGGGTATAAGAACCCATGCGAAACTTTATATTTTGATTTTAGCCGGGAAAATCGATGCAAAAGTGTGAACCTTAAACATTAGAATTATCCAGGTGAAGGTCGAACAACGACATTACGACTATGCATGCCTAACGTAATAGCTTTTGGTTCATAATTTTAATTTTAGCCTTACGAGTATAAAATTCCTATTTGTGATACGTCGGCTTGGGTTATAGCAGGGAACGACGAACATATCTCTTGTTCAGTAAGAGGTAGGTTCAATACATTGTCAGATCATGCTGTGGTTTGCATGATGTGTGTCACTTGATAGATTTTCTTGTGTGTGTGTGGTGTGTTTGCTCAGTTAGTAGAGTGCTCGCCTCGCATGCAAGTGGCACAGGTTTTA